>NC_079339.1:31611388-31703888 GCF_029582105.1 Oenanthe melanoleuca
CAGATTGTTACTCAAATGGCAATAAGTTGTACTAATGATATGATGTCTGAAAATTCAGTGAATCAAATGAGCTCCTTTTCCTATTTTTAAATCAATTTACAGAGGAAGCATGTTCAAGATACCTTGCAATCTTGTTAAAAAAAAATAAAAGGGGAAACTTTTCTATATTGTGTTTTAAAATATGCTGACTGAAACAGTATGAGTATATTACACTTTCATCTTTCAAAAATGCCAAATATTTCCAGTTGAAGTCTTAAGGTGTGCTGGCTGTTAAAGCTTATATGTAAGCATCCATATAAGCTTTGAGAAACAAACAACTTTCACCTTCAGTGACTTCAAATCACTCATACTTTCCGAACATCCATTTTATGTCTTCGAATATTAATATAAAAAATTATCCCATAATCTTTTTCTCATTGTATTATCTACTATGTTTTATTTGTGTTAGTCATCAGTTGCTCTGAAAACAACAGAAAATAGTACCTCAAATAGTACCTGGAAGTCATTGTAATACCCATAAAATACTTTTTCAAATCACTATGAGTTTCTTTTTGTAAATGCAAAGTTGATCCAAAAAGTTGCCTGTCTCTTGACAGGAAACAACAAGGGCATCATTGTTGAGTATCTCTATGTAACAAACTGAAGTCATCATTGGAGTCTGTCATTAAGGGACTATCAAATGTGTTTTATATAGTTGATCTCAGTCTTCATCAATGCTTGTGAATCTCTACTGTGAGCTGACTTATTAATTTTGTACTTGCTCAAAAACACAGTGATATTTCACGTTATTACAATCCTTTAAATTTACTCTAGAGGAAGTAAGAGGGAAGGCCTTGTTCAAATGCAAATTTTATTGACATACTTATGTAAGAGTCAGAAAATATTGACAAATATAACCCACAAATGCCATGACTTAACTAGTTCAGATACCCATGCCATTGCAAGTACTAAGCCTACTCAGCAAAGGAATAAAATATATTATTTAAAGAAACTGAGCGATCAACTTATAAGTGATAGACTAACCAGCAGTTAGTAAAATAAAAAGTATCCTTGGGAGTTCATCTCTTTGACTGGGAGCCCATGACGCAAGATTTTAGATACAGTCATTTCCAAGCAAAGGGCTAAATTTTGACATTGTAGGAGTCAGTATAGAAACAGCTTCCTTTTTTGGAAGCTTTTTGTTTTAATTATAATTTTAAATATTCTACGTTCTTTTGCAGCAGTTATAAAAATTTCCAGCAACATTTTTGTTTTCTTTCACTCCCACCATTTTGAAAGGTGGAATCATTACTTGACTTGGAATTTCCTGACTACCTCTGCTTTTAAGTCAAAATTTTCCTGACATTTGTGCAGATAAAATATCAAGCTTTCAATGCTGAGTAAAACCATAGCTCCCTCTAAACAGTCTGTCCAGGTTCAAGAAAATGAAGTTTAGCCCTAAAGACTAATATCATGTTTCTAGAGTCTGATCTCTTCTTCGGTACCCTATCTGTACATGTGTGTGTCTCTCTCTCTTTCACTATCATATCTCTACTGCCCAAGTCTTATACTGCATAATTAGATGTATCTTATCCAGACACCTATTTATCCCCATTTGTTTTCCACTTGGGCACCACAGAGCAATCCCACCCCTTGCTCACTGGAACCATGTGCTCTCTGGATGCCAACATGCTTGCTGTTGCCAATGATCATTATGGCTGCTGATATGATTCCATAAATATCTTGATATGATTCCATAAAACCTACCTTACTGGCTTCTGTGAAAAGTTTAAATTAATCCACTACCTGAATTGCCTCAAAAGCTCAGCATATTCTGGTTACATGTGCTTCAGAACAATCATAATGCTACCATGTGAATGCTTGTTTCTGATGCCATTCCCCTAAGAATGGTAGCTTTTGAAGGTTAATATGGATTCATTTCTCACATAATTACAAAAATTTCTTTGAGGGAAGTGGTGATATAATCTTACTAGCTTTGTGCATTTTGATTATCTGAAAATGAAGAAGAAAATTTGCACTAAATATTAATTTTGAATGCAGATGGAAAGAACAAAGTTAATTTGCTATCACATCTCCTGCATTTGCATCAACACAAAGTAAATTCAGTTTTTAATCAGAAGAGCAAAATTACCTTTACCCTCCTGGATTTTTGCATACAATTCTAAGTACTTGGGAATTTTCAGGAAAAGAAAGTACATTATCAGTAACTGATACATTACTCATAAGATTACTGTAGGAAAAAAAATTGTTACTATCTATGCTGAGTATTAAACCATATAGCCTGGTCCCTGTTTAAGTTCTTCTGGTTGAGATTTTTCAGAGAAATTGAAAGGAGTTTAGCAAAAAAGTTAAAGTATATTGAATTTCAGAGGGATTTTAACACTTCATTCCATCATGGTTGACTGCATCATCCCATAAATCTGATCATAAAACTGATGTTCTAGCTAGAAACTAGGAAGTCACTGTAGCTCAGAAAAAATTAGGCAGAAGTTTGCTCTCAGGGGTATTCTAGGTGCAAGCTAGAATCTTTTGCTCTTTCAAGTTAAGATAAAGAGCAGCTCAATATATGACACACCAGAGAAATCAGCAAAAACAGGGAGTAATCATATCTGTACCAGGAAGAAATGGATGTCCTTGCTCAGACAAGGCAGAGAAATAAAGAATACCTGGGCAAGGATATTTGACAATGGATCAGCTACCAAGAATCCAACAACCATGTTAGCATGTGAGCAGATGATTGTTCTCACTACCAAATTGCTACTACTTTGTCATTTGGTTGATCTTGTCTCAGTCTCTTTCTACTGAACTCCAGCCAGCTCTTATTCAGATGCTCTCTTCTTACAAAAGCTGCTTGCACATTTTGTAGCCCTAGCAAGGTCAGGTGCAACAGAGCTGCAAATATGGAGCCATCACCACTCTGAAATTTCAGCTGTTTCTGCTTCCTAGAAATAGTGTAAACAAAATGAGAGCCCTTGGAAGCCTATATGATGTGCCTTAAAGGAAAAAAAGCAATAACATTTCTTCATCAGGCTCCAGTACATGCTCCAATATATGCTCACTGAAGAAGAAATGGAGTCATGTCAGTGACTCCACTGAGTCTATTTCTGTGAGATCTGTAAAATACTAAGATCACTAACACTAAGGCTATTTCTGTGAGATCTATAAAAAAGAGAGGGAAAAAAATCTCATGATCAGTGTGTCAAAAGCAGATGAGAGCTATAACAGGACTGGCATGGATGCACTCAAAGTTCCACTATTGCCACTATCATTAGATGGCTTTTGGCAGAGTTGCTCTCAAAAGGAACTAGAAGAGGGTGTTTTTACAAATCAGAAAATATTTAGGGTAGTTGTATATTGTTGGGAGAAAAATTGCTCCCTTTTTATGAATGCAAGTTTTTGTTAATTCTGTGATTTCACAAGTGTCTTGGCTTATTATATTTTCTTGCTTTTCTCTTTATATTCACCTAACTTTCGACTTGGTTGAAAGATGAAAACAATATAGATGAAAGTGCAAGGATTATTTAGGGGAGCTGAGAGAGTTCTGTGAAGAGCAGTGTAAATGCTGAATATATAAAACCAGGCAGAAGAAGAGGCTAGAAGCCTGTTATGAGTGTATGCAAAGATTATATGTGCTTGTTATCATACTGGTGGAAGAGCAAATCAAGGACATCTTGTAGACTACAAAATAGCTGCAATGGCTGTGGGCCAATCATGTCATAAACATGAACCTATAGAACCTGAACTGTCATTTATTTTATGTCAGTTCAAGTTCTTAACTTATTTGTTTTCCAGACACAACTACAATGGAACAATAAAAGGAACACTCAACTAGCAGAGGTCTCACCTCTATTTTGTATAATTTGCTGCTTAAAAGCTTACAGAGTAAAACATGTAAATATATGCAGACCTGAGAGTAAGACCTTAGTAAGGAAATTACACAGTATGGCTGAGGAAACTATGGACCATAAACAAGAAAAGCACTATGGCTACTCAGCACCTAGAAACCTGCTATAAATTGTTGCAAGGTTCTGCCTCAGTGGATTTAATATTCTGGGAGAGGCTGGCTTCTGGCTCCATGCAGCAGGAAATTCACTGGGGCGGGATATCACAGGGATTCTTGTTATACCCAGCCCAGCTGCAGCTCTTGGTGACATGAATGGAGGAAGCTGTCAGGGGTATTACCCAGTCCTGGAATGCAGATTTTCCTTGTTTCAATCAAATTTGAAGTCAGAGGAATTAGGGAGGTTCTCTCTAGTCTACATCTGGAGAAAAACAAATTCCTTTCCACTTTAAATTTTAGATATTTTCTAGAATAATTTTTTTGTTACTGAATCCCACCACAATTCCCCTCACACAATTTCATTTTTCCTGAGCCAAGATGATGAAAGGCTGATTAATTCTTTGCAGCTGACTCAGCATTCCCGTGATGCACACTGCTATTTACAAGAGAAGTAGCTATAGTCCTTTCTTTGGCCAGAAAGAAGTAATTCTTTTCTTTCCAGACTTTGGCCAGACCTGTAGGTCTTGCTCTGCACCCTTGCACATATTTCATCAGAGGAAATTATGAGTATTTTTAATTCAGAAGGAAAGTTTCCAACAAGCATGACCCATCTGTTAAAGGTGTGCTCCAGTGAACTTTCAGAAGAAATACCCCTCAGCATGCATAGCACCTTCCTAGGAAAATACAGAGGAATCTGGGCTCCACCAGCTCACAGCAGCCAGGAGCAGGATGGTGCATATATGCTAAATTTTCATTTGTATTTGATTTTGAAAGTTGCCAACCTTTACAGAAAACACAACAAAAGTAATCTTTCAAGTATGACTTGTAAGCAGATTTAATGGTATCTGCTGACAATCTGAGACAGTAACTCAGAAAGGTGTGAAGTGCCATACTAATCACAGCATGATGCTAAATCAACAATCTAAAGATACTTTAAAAGTCAACCAAATTATTTGGTTGCTCCTTAAAGGAAAAGAGAATAGCTTATCCCATGAAGAGTTAATAATTAGTAACTTGTTATGGTAAGGAAGCCAAATCTGAGAGCATACCATACACTTCATTTTTCCAGCAGCAAGACAACTGATATTTACCTGATCCATTTCTTCACAGTTTTAGATTTTAGAATACTGGGCTAAACCTTTGTGAATTCCAACTGACATCAAAGATGGCAAAACCTCCTGGAAAATCTGCTGAGGAAAATGCAAGACCAGCTACTATCCCTTAACCCAGTGAGCACTAACATAGCTTGTGACACAATGACCAAAGCAGCTCGAAGAAACAGGTGGATGTCTTGTACACATGCATGTTTATCTTGCCTATTTGCATCTTACAAAAAGACTCTAAACCTTTCCTTTTGCAAATTTGAGGGATGACAATTGGCAAGTCAGACAAATAAAGGTCCCAGTGTCCAGGCCATCAGGTCCAACATACCACAGAAGGTTCCCCTCTAGCTGAAAGACATAACCTAAAGAAGAGACTGCTTGAAAGATCTATTTTGCAAGGAAACAGATTTGCTTATCCTTTTCATTCTTTTTTTCCCCCCAAGGGCGTATAGCCAACTGTAGAAAATGCTGATATGACAGTTCTGGACTTGAATTATGGAAATCCAGTCTAGCCTGCCCTCCATGCCTTAGGATGACAAGAACAGAGGTGTCACTACCCACTCAAAGTAAACCCATATGGGGAATGTTCCATGGAAATAGTGTGGGCCACCAGCTGGTAACACTGGGGAATGATTCCACCAAGGTTCAGCTTTCTCTGCTGTCACCAAGTCATTTGCAGACACTCTTTGGCAGGGTTTCTTGCCACTTACAATGCAGTGCCTATGGTTTTCATCATAAGTGACACAGCAGTTTTGAAACATGTACTACATAAAGGTAAGGTATAATGAGTACACCACCCAGAAGGACTCACAAATACCTGAAAGCAGCAAGGTATGACCAAGTGAGGGGAAGGCCAGTCTGTTGGATGACACTGTTAGTTGTGAGGAATTTTATCACTCATATTCAATCAAAATTCTATTAATATGCAGTTGTCTGTGCAGAGTACTGAAAAATCTTGTGGTTTGTATGGAAGGTAGTTGTGAGATAACAAATCCTTAGGAGTGACTTTTGTTCTATGGGTTTTCTACAATGTTAATGTGACTGTGTACATTGCTTTTATTTCCTTTACAGAAACAGAGTGGGCCTAAAGTAATCAGTTTCAATTAACTTATTTTCTTTAAAATTGATTCCTCAAAAAAATTTTGCAGAAAATACATAATTTTTCTAAGGAGTCTAGATTCTCAGTGGCACAAAAGGCAAGCCAGACATTATACCAGGCCTAAAATTATCAGATGTGTCCCAGAAAATTCTGCCAATAATACCACATATTACACTGAACTCCTGCATGTCTGAAATCCACTTTTCCCCAAGCCACCTACCTACTGTAATCACAACATTGTGCATTGCGTGGGTGCACAGCATTCAGCCTGCTGAGATCTATTTCATACTCCCAATGCATACCAGGTACCAGACTGGTAGATTACTATATCTGTGTTCTCCTACCTGTCACTGTGAATAAATGATTTAATATACAGTTGTAGGATTAAAGCTTGATTTCTTTTCTTAGGAAAGGAAAAAGCAGCATGTATCTTACGAAATTTTATTCATTTCCCAACCCTGATATCAGAACTATTTGCCTTTCTAAAAATCTTAGACACAATCACCTATCACAAGAATCAAAAATGTTTTTTCTTAATATAAATTGATTAAATCACCAAGAGAGTGCAATCATCTTCTGTGGTTTATCTCAGACTGGATTGGATAGTTTGGGGGTTTTTGTTACCATGTACATACAATGATGATAACAGAATGTTCCTGTTGAACAGATAAACTCTTGAATATAAGAAAAATTAGAATTATTAAGGCAATGTTAATTCAGCTTTCTTGGGTAGCTTATGATAAAGGCTTTGATTACAGAGATAATATTTTTTCCATGGGTCCTCTGCCTCATTCTATGCACAGGATGTACAGATATTCAAAATGCGCAAGACATGAAGACTGAATTATTAACTTTTTCATGAGATTTTCTATATCTCTATCTGCATCATCACAAATATTTACTATCTTATTTCTACAAAATCTCTGCTATAAAAGAATATATTTCCATATGAGTTGCTTCACAACATATAGAGAAATGAAGCACAAAGACTAAAAATGAAAAAAAAAAAAATCCTTAGCATGAATGCCCAATTTGAGATATCTACAATTTAATGTTTTGGAATGTATAGCATGGAGTATCTCTCAGAATTGCTGCTCTCTTTCACTTACCTTGCAGCACTATTATTGCACGTTGTATCTAGTCCAGCACCAGAGTTCCAAGCTTAATATCACAAATGAGAAAATCACAGTTAGCCAGCTGTTTAAAATCCAAGATAATTGATACAGTCAATATCCTGGACCTGAAGAACCCAGGACAGACAAAAAGAGGACCATGTTATCTGGATCAGTTGCCTGATTTTTAAAATAATCTTTTTTTTTTTTCTTTAGCATTTCATTGTGTCATTCACCACAAAACTTTTGTAGTCAAAGAACCATTCTGAAGGAGATCCTTAAGAATAATAAATATCAGCCTCCCTAGAGTGAGACCTTAAGTTTCTCTGATTCTTTAGAGGTCATCAGGGAGTGTTGGGAACAACCAAGACTTTTGCTGCATTATTTTTTTCTATTGTATGATGAATTTTCTTTTGGGCATTTTTGGGGTATTTTTACCTGTTGGTCATCGAAGCACATCTCTTCTTTGGGAGTCAAGCAAGCTAGTACATTGCACAAGATGCAATCCCATGTGAGAATAGTGGCAAACTGTACCCTTAAGAGCTGTATCATTAAGCAAAAGCTTATTTCATCAATTGAGATTGCACAACTAATATTGGGCATTTCCTAACTTTTGGCTTTACAAGGTTAATTTTTGTGTGGCTTCTATTTACTTTTTCTTGAACGCAATATAAAACTTTTTTTTTTTTTTTTTTTTTTTTTTTTTTTTTTTTTTTTTTTTTTTTTTGGTCATATGACATCATATTGATGTCAACACTGGTTTTGAACCAGAAAGCCAGCTTTCATCCTACTCACCTGTCTCATCACCTACCAGTGCAATGGGGGACATGGGACATCACCAGTGAGAGTCTCTGTGTGATTCTCTAAGCCACTTCTACACTAGTAAGTGCCCTGGCTGATGCCTTGATTATTGTTTAACAAATATCTGCTGAGAACAGAAATCTGGTAAGGCTCAGGGATTCCAGATTCAGTTTTATATTTTGAAGGACAAGCTTTAGGGCTCAGATCTTTCTGCCTATCTACAAGCCAAATCTTCAATTTGGGCTGTGTTTCCTCCTGTTTGTCAGTGTTCCAGACCTCTGTGTTCCCCTTCTTCATCATTTCAGTGTCATCACCCTAAGTGTCATCACCTCCAGATGCCTGGCTTTCAGCTCTACACATTTTATGTCAGTTTATCCTCTTTACGTACCAACACCCTTTCTCTCATACTCTCCAGTATTTTTTCAAGTTATTATTCCCCTGATTCCCAGCTAAAATGCAGGTTATTTTTTTTAAACATGGTGAAACAATTTGTCTCAAACTTAAAAACAACCAAGCTGGTCTTGCAACTCTTCAGGGCAGGGGGAGTGAACCTGAAAGAAAGAATTCTTCAAGGAAATGTTTATACCAACCCATCAATGTTTTGACACAGTTCTAAACAAGTGAAAACATGGTAGTCTAAAGGGAAGCATCAAACTAACTTGGCTGAAGTCATTGTTGGCTCCACCCACCATAAATCTTAAATAGCCCCTTTCACATAAATAACCAAGCCTGGCAATGTTGCTTTTTCATTTACAATTATATCAGTTTATCTCTTCTGATCCAGCTTTTTCATGTCATCTGGCACCAAAGGACCAGAAACTGGGCAAGCCTCCCTTGATGTGCATTTCTTCAGTGTGGGCTGATGTAGAGTCAGAACATGACAAGTGAAGGAAGTACAATGGCTGCAGCTCTGCTGCTCTTTGGCTATTGGCAAATCTTTGCTCCAGAGTCACTATCAACCAGTATGCTGTAAATAACAGTCCTGCAGCTGCTTTTAAATCTTTCAAGATAACATGAAGCTATTCACAAAGTAAAGGTGTCATTATCAATTTATGTCTTATCCCTCATCGTGGACAGGAATTTTCTTTTTCTCCACAAAATGTTGATCTAGAGATTTTCTGGAGGAACATAACTGGAGGAACCAGTGCCAAAGGTGGAGCTCCTGGTCAAAAGGCATATAATTAGTTCACAATTAATGAAGAGCTTTGAGTCCAGATTTACTATGTATTGATTATATTTGTGTGTATCAAACATGAGACAAAACTGGAACGTGTCAGGACAAATAACATGAGCTTGTTCCACTCCTTAATACAAGAAGTAGAAACAGACTAGTCACAGTCCCAGCTGTGCTTTCCCATCTGAGTCCTCCACACCATATCTTGAATTGCCTTGCAATAGCTTTGCATGACAAGTATAGGGAAGCCAAACTGACCTTTTGGAATGTGCTGAGTTTGGAAACACACACAGAGCATAGCATGGCTAAACTGCTTTTAGACCAAACAAAAATGATTAGATCAAACTCCTTTTATTTGAGATGGTCTAGCAACCATAAGTCTCATCAAATGCCCTGTACATGTCACCAGAGCAGGAAATCCAAAAAGTGACACAACATTATCAAAAGCTACTGTTTGGAATAGCAAAGCTTTAAAGTGAGGCAGGGATTCCATATCTGTTGTATCATGATATCTGAATAATAAAGTGGTGCCATTTGGTGGCACTATGGTATGCACACCATCATCAGGAGATGAGTTTGCACAGATGATCAGTAGCAATGTATCCACTGGAAGATGCATATGTTATAAGTTCTACTGGCAAAACATAAATCAAGCTTTTTACAAGGATCTGCAAATATTGCATCTGTACTGCTTCATCAGCATTATCATTTACCATTGCCACTTTTCCACTAGTTTCTTTAGGTGGTCTCTGTCTGTGTGAGAGGGTGGTGTATCTGTCCCATGGAGCTCTTCCTTTCAAAACTCAGCTTGCTGACTATCACCTAAGTTTGTTTTTGTCATCATTCATGTGTGGAATCATATTATTTAATTCTGGAAGGCCTTTAGGGATACACTTGCCGTGAAAGGACCCTTCTGCATTCTTGAGCTGTGTAGCTGGTTGCAGCAGTGTGGCTACTATTGACAGTGATTATTCAACCCCTCTTGCATGCCAGATTAAGAGCCACTGCTGTTTTATTGACCTCTTACATATTGGGTACAGCCTGCCATGATCCCTAAACCACAGTATATAAAAAGTACAATAAATACATTTCCCTGAAGTCAAAGTCAGGCAAAGCACTGTGAAATAAGAAATGCAAATGACAAGATATGGGATATATATTGCTCAACACAGCAATACATATGACAGCAATAATCACATCACTGTGAGAGGAAAGGTGGTGTACAACTGAAATCTACTGTCAAAAATCTAAGGAAACACAGCTCCTAAATCATCTAATTGTTTGTTTCTAGGTATGAAATAACTCAGACATTGACAGGAAAAATGGAAGGGTGATTTGACTAAAACACATACTGTTGATTAATATTTTATCCATTAATAAAACTAATAAGACAATCCCCTCAGCAAATATTTTTTTTTTTAATTTTCCTCATAATTGTAAGGAAAAGAAAACAAAGCTTTTACTAAGTTCTTCTACTCTGTCTGAGATAGTTACAGAAAATCTCATGGGTCATGTTTATCATTGTCCACACATCTCGACCTTTTATTTCAGTAACTAAACTAAATTTGCTGGAATGTACAATTAAAATAACAGCCAGAGTCTGAGAGAAATCTATAAATGTCAAGAAAGTAAAAGCCAAAGCCATTCTTCCAACCTCTAATGTTTGGGCTCTCAAAAAAAAAGGAGAACTCTCTCTCTGACTGTTCAGGATATTTTGAAAAGATGTATCTATATTAAGGGACAGGTCTTCACATTTCTTCTTCAGTCCATTCTTATTTAATCCTGCTTGAATTCAAAGGCTAAAAATGTTAGCTTGAAACCAGCACAACTTTTTGCTTTACAGATTTATGAATGTACAATGAAGGCAAATCTCTTGGTATTACTTTTGAATCTCTGGCCTTTTTTTTAATTTATTTGCACTTAAAAGTACTTTAAAGTCATGATCTGTATGCATATCTGGTGTGTTTTTCGTGTTTTGTGGCGGTTTTTTTCTGTATTGGTTGCTATGCATGTATGCAGCTGTTTTGCTGATGACCTGAGGACCTTTGGTACCACATTTGATGTGCTCCATCCCTAGGCTGACTCTGGGCCCTGACACCCCCAGAGAAATCTGAGGGCAGCAATTTTACCAGGCCAGTGATGAAATCCCACGATTCTGCTCACCAAATTTGGACCATGGAGTTTGGAGGTCGACTGGAACTGGGGAGTCTCTTGCCCAGTCTTCATCCTTAAACCAAAGACAGGTCAGGCAGAATCAGGCTCAGGTCTTGCAAGCAAAATTTGGTAAATTTAAAATGTTAAATTTTCACTTTGCCAAATTAGCATCTATTTCCAACAACAGCAACAACAAAGTGCATTGATTGAAAAATCTGCTGTGTTAAGTGAGCACAGCTTTAGCAGAGAAACTGAGGAAGCTGTAGGCTTGCCTTGGGTGCACTCAGAGCCACATCCAGTGGTAGAACCTCAGCTACAAAGCCAGGCAGCCCTCACCACCCTGCCACATCCTCTCAAACGTGCACCCACGTGTGGGCCAAGAAGTGCAGTTTCTCAGTTTGTGTGGAAGACACACAGAAGGAGTGTTTTTCAGGAAAGAATAGAGCATGGGTGTTTTGAGGGATAGGATCACCCATTGTTGCACATTGTGCCCAGGTCTGACTTAAGCTTTTAATGCAACAGATCTATGCAACTGTAAAGCAGACCACTGGATTTTAGTTAGTGTGTGCAGAGCTCAATTTCTTGTGTCATTTAAAGCTGTAGTTCTGTTTGTGTCTAAGGCACAAACATATTACATCTGAGCCATGTTTATTAGGAAATGAAGATGGGCAACTAGAAAGAGATCATATACATCTGCTTTTATTGCCATAAAATGCTCAAACAGAAGACAAACAGATAGCACTTTCCAGGCACAGATGGTTTTTTAAAGCAGGGTATGTTGTAAAAATTTAACACTGAGGCTATGATGCTGAGGAAAATCTCTCTCTTAAGAAGTACTAAGGACATTTGAAATAATTGTCACCTTTTACAATACTTTTTGTATAGTTACTTTTGTGAAGTGCATACATGTAGTGTAGGTATTTATTTGTGCTTGAGATGCCATAGTTTATTCCACATGTCTTTCCAGAAAGACAAGTCCTCTATAAATCCCGTGCCATATCTGCCAATCCCATGGTGATGATATAAAAAGGCACTAGGAACCACTGCTTAGGTAACAATTTCCTTCTCCATCAGTCTTGAATTGAATTTCTTGTTTACTCTTCCCTTGAGCAAGACATGCTTCTATGCATCATTCTGCAGGACAATATCCTAAGAAGGAAAATCACTCTCACAAAATTGTTTACAAATGGGTGCCTCTTTTAGCAGTACACATTCTTAAAAACTGTAAAGGCAAACTGCTGTTTAACAATCCCAGAGGGAAAAAAATTGATATTTTTATTGTGCTCTTTGCATCATTTTTATTCTGTAGCCTGAAGTAAAAAAATAAGTCATTAAAATAAATCGAATTCTCTCTCAACATGTCTGTGAGGAGAGTTAGTGAACTTAGGAGTAGATCCTGACTTATACAAATTAATACTACCTGCTGTGACATACCTGTGCTGAGCTCTTTAGCACTTGCTTTTAAAATTACAATTTGTTTTCGAATTACCTGCTCAAGGTTAATTTCAGGAGGGTCTCTTCCCTATTGCTGCTGTTTCTTTGAGCTGTGGTTCCGAGTCCAGCTTCCTGGACCTTCAGGAGCTCTTTCTCTTGGCTGTCTTTCTCCTTTTCCTTCTCCACAGATGTGCATCCAGTTGAGCAGTAGCAACAGCTTTTAGCCCTGCTTTGATGTTCCTTGCCTTCATTCTGTCAGTTGTTTGATATTTAAAAATCAGCAAAATATTTGCTGCAGAAGCCATATAATTACTGTGTCCTGGGCATGTTAGAGGTATTTTTGTTTATTTAGTTACTTGTTTGATTTGGGTTTTTTTATGTCAACCATATACATGATGGGCAATGAAGTCAAGACATTTGAAGCTGAGGTGAGGAACCCACAGTCTTCTGACACAGAAGAGCATCTTCTTTTCAAGTATCACTCCCAAAGTGGGTTATGATCTGCTGCAGCCTCTTTTGGTTTAAATATTTATTATAATCAGTGGTTTATGCTATGTAAGATATGGAGTACAGAAATAGGCTACTTATTGCTGAGGTAACACTAGGTACATTAGACATTGTAGTGAAGTTAGACCAACTCAGACTAGATATTCTAGTCACCACATAGCTCCCCATCACTAACAGGTCAGGATTATAAACAGTCCCACCCTAGCCATACAGCAAGAATCTGTCAATATTGGCTCCAGTTGTTTTTCTCATGAGGCCCACAGAAATTAACAAGGGACTTGCTTTACAGAGCATACAACCATCCATCTCTCCCTTAAAAATCATTCTGTAGCAGTTAGACTCTGAAAGCTGGATTCTGCAAGATGCAAAATATCTTCCCCTTATTCAGAGAAATGTTTTCAGTAAATATTTAAAGCTGAGCATATAACTGCAGCTAGTAAGAGCCAATTTTGTCTTTATCTTCTTAAGCATACATGAAATCTTTTTGGTGGGTTGTACAGGAAATCTCAGTAGTTTATAGGAGTGAGTAAGGAATTATGACTTGGGTAAAATTGAAAGAGTAACAAATTAGGACCCTGTCAATTAGAACAAATTCCAGGTCTTCTTCCATTTTTTTTTCGTCTAGGAGAACATATCCTACTAGTTCCCTCTGTCCTCCCCACCACAGGTTTCCTAAACAAAAAAGAAAACATTACCTATTTTGCTTTATTTAAAATACTCCAATAGCTGTTCTTCCACGTCTCCTGTCCATTCAATGCAAGTGAAAACCGTAAAATGAAGTTGAGTAATTCTGGCACCCAAAGAAAGTGCAAGGAGACACTTTTGAACAGCCAGAGGACACAAAAGCACTGCTATATTATACTCTTTGTCATTCCAATTTTAACAATAACAATAAGTATATTAATCACCAGCACCACTGAAGTTTTGTGTGCAATTAGCATTTCAACACACTCTCCCATGGCTGGGGTGGAGCAGTTTGCCTCCATTGTGAGCTGCTTTTAATTGTGGTGCAAGAATGGACAGCTCCATGATTGCATTTTGGAAACTGGTGGCAGTGCAGTTGTTTGAAGCAAGCTCAAGTTTCTTTGTTTGTTTGTTTATTTGTTCCTGTACTTGTGCTTCTGCTGTGTTAACTCATGGAAATTGCTTAGGGACAGATTTAAATCAAAACAGACAGTTTCCATTTTTGCTCTGTAACTAGTAAGGTTTGTTTAAGAGGAGCTGCTGCTGTAGCATAAGGCACGTCTGGAATGTTTGTTTACTTGCTTTTCTGAGCATGTGCCCTTTTGTTAGGAGACAGGGCTTTCCATGGTGCAAATCTTCAGTGCCAGTGGCTGAGCCTCTTTAAATAATTAAAATAATAGTGTATGGAGATGGGTTATTCTATATTTTAAAATTAAAGATGGGTACATACTATTTAATGGTATGGTTTCAAATATTAACCTTGTGCCTTACTGGTCTCTTAAAAACCTCCACAAATTACAAAAGCACACAGATGTAAATGGTTCCTAGGATTATGCCTCAGCAACTTGAAAATGTTTGTATTTCTTCTGTGCAGGGTATATTTTGCTTACCCAAGCGGACAAGTCCTTTCTGGTTAATCCTACCCAGTTCTGTGACTTGCCCATCCCATGGGGATTTGGTGCATGGAGGTTATTTGTTCTATTAATCAGGAGGTTCCTAAATTCTAATCCTTGGTAAAGCACTGGATTGCCATCTGACCTTGGCAAGTCACTTGACCTCCTTTTGCCTTGATCAATCCAGCTGGAAAATTGGGTAAAAGCAGGACTTTACTGGAATATAGATGATGCATCTGAGATGAGATTTCTTTTGCAAATAATAAAGCAACTAGTGTAAAACTAAAAAAGGAACTTACCTAAAAGGCAACTTTCTGGACTTTACTGATCTTTGCTACCTTTTAAATTTGGTAGGAGGTTCATCAAAATGCCGTGTTTGACAGAGAATGTATGCTGGTGGTTGAATGGCTGATGCAAGGGGTTTTGTTTAACTTGAAAGACCACATAGCTTTCTTCATTTAGCAATTTACATTGGCTTCTTCTTGATGTAGGAGGAATGAGGTAATGAAGGGACTAGACATGGATATGAAATCTGACTGAGCAGTATGCCACAGGCCACATTTTCTGGCCTACTTTGCTCTGTTTCATGGTTCCTATGGAGGAAAAACAGAAGGAACAGACAGTGCTTGTTTCCTGTTTAGGGAGGCAAAAATTGCTTTTTTCTGAAATGGTCACCCTGGGATCAAAAGGAAAGTGTATGCTCCTAGATTCTTCTGCCCCTCGTTTTTTACTCTGAATGACCACACATCAGTATACTAGTGATGCAATTAGTGATATCTACACAAACACATCATATTTCAAGGAGGACTAGGGGTTCAAATACCCTTTTACAACTCTGAGACAATCCTGACATTTTATGTAGAAAACCAAATTTGGCTCAACATCACAGTTTTTACTTGAAAGTACAACAAACAGACTTCAGAGCCTAGCAAGATGGCATGGCTGGAAATGACACCCCAAGAGAGGATACATAGATAAGTACAAAGTCATGATGAATTTATCACCTGATCCTATATATACTTAATACATTCCAAGACATTTACTTGTTTATTTTTGTATGTTGTGACAATTACTATGCCCTTGTTTACTTTTACTAAAACACTTTACACCTCTGTATCCTTTCAGGGAGCTCAGCCTTACTATCAAATTCATTATTCTTATTTAAATGACTAAATAAGGGTTAAAGCTTTCATGTAGGATGTTAGATTCTGGAGAAGAAGGAAGTTTATATATTGAGAATAATTTAAATTTGAAACAAAAAATGGAATTCAAATGAGGGAAGATCACCTAAAATGAAATTAGAATGAAATGGTAGCAGATTCTGAAAAGCAGAACAACCAAATTTCAAAAAAGTAACTGAGAAGGAATTAATTCTCTTAGATAAAGGAAGAAAACAGTAACTAAAAGGAACAATCACATTTTCGTGTGCTTTTTGGTGTTTTGTTTTCTTTTCTCTAATTTTTCTATTTGTCTTTCATTGTTAGTGGCAAAGGCTCATATTTCTTTGTACTAATTCTCTTTGACAATAAGTTGGCAACTTCCTTTCAAAAAATATTCAAAAAAAATATTCTGGTGATGTTTTAGGTCGGCCTCACCCTTAGGGAGATAAGGGGCATGGGAGGAGTCTCTGTTTCTTGTCTTGTAAAATATAGAGAGGTATTTGTCCTTCCATAAGCAAGAATTTCTATTTATTGCACAGAGTACTCAAAATACACTGTGTTTGGGCTCAGATTACTTTTCCATGTGGCAGGTAACCTTTAACTGGCAAATGGATGGTATGATACGGCTTTGAATGGCATCTCCTATATCACCTTCCCATAAAATCCCACCGAATAGGTACCAAATAAAGAATATTTCTATCACCTGTCAGCCTATGCATAAAGGCATTAAAGTAGTTAAAAAATCAGCTAGGCATTTTAAGAAGATTTTCAAAGATATAGTTTTTCTAAAGAAAAATTGAATTTTTCTAATGGAAAATTCCAAAAATTATAACACTCAAGTCTCAAAATAAGAAAAGATCAATATGAATAGATTAAAAATCGATGACTGCTGTAATTAATACTATCTTAGTAAATCAAATATTTTCACTTTTCAAAACAGTAGATTTCAGCATATCAGAGTGAAATGATTCATTAAAACCTTTCCTGACAAAAATCTGTAATTGCATCATAATTGGTTCTTTGACAAAGTATGAGCTGCATCTGCTGTCTGGTTGAGCTCTATTGCATACAGTACAGTGCTAGGCACCATACAAGAGCAAAGGCAGGAATGATCTCTGCTTTACTGAGCAATTTGCATTCTAAAAAGAGAGAATGTAACAGATAGGAAGGGGAGCAGATGCATCTTTGTTTCTTTCCCTGTCCCTTCTGATCCCTGCCCATACCAGTCTCCTCTGTTCAAGTCTGCATCTCCATCCAGCATTTCTCCCTGCTTTTGAATTCTAAATCCACTTGCCAGTCATTCTCCAATTTCAGCTTCACTCAGACCTTCCACCTCTGGGTGACTGATGTGGAAGTGTCTCCATGTCACTGCCAGGTGCCCCAGTAAAGGCTGTCTCATGAGTGCTGCTGTTCTGGAGCTGGATTGGTTGCACAGACAGACAGCCCAGACAGAAGCCAAGCCTTTGGACAGCATCCTCTTTTTGTTCTCTGTCTCTTGCCTGCTGGTTGCTCTTACACATTAGCCAGAGTTTGTCTGATGCTAGTCACTTGCCCAGGGTATTCTTGAGCCATATATCTGCATTTGTTTAACAATATTTTCCTTGTTTCTATGGGCATCTGTCATTTATTTTTATCATGTTCCTCTTCTTCACTGACACTACTGTATTAGGAAGGGGAGGGGAATGTGTAAACATGAAGATGTGGGTATGGATGGTTATTCTTTCTGTGTGTTATGTGATGACTGGGAAATATTGTACTCTTGTCAATGAAATCCCAAGTCTCAGTCCTGCATTTTTCATTGGTGCCAAATTATTGAGGGGTGTAGATACATCACACTTCCTTGACTCTTATTTCTTTAAAATTTATTTTGAAGGTTTAGGTAGTTGCTACTGATAATGTGTTCTGGTAAACTAAATGAAAACAGTGCAGGTTATTGTATTTAACATGCACAATATCTTTCAGTGAGAGCTGATGGTGTTTGACCCTATCTGGGTTGGGCTTTGAGGAATCAGCCAAGAAGTGAACTCTAATATTCAGCTTGCCTGTATTCCTGAAAACCTCCCTGCATTCACTGTCTATGTGCACAGCCTTTGGACAAAATTTACCTTGTACTCAGGACCATTCTCAAAGCAAAAAACAAAGCAAAACCAACCAAAAAAAAACCTACCCTGGTTTTCTGGAGGGAATTATTATATGCTTTCCTCTGGGAAAACAGTAACATGTCAACAACATCATGTTATACAGAAAAATCTATATTTTCTCTAATTGATGCAACAGTTTTTTCAGTTTTTTATTTTATCAGTAATTAAATAATTTATACTTGATTATATGCCTATATAAAAAAACATACTTTTATGCATTTTTTTACCTATCAGACAGAATTCTCTATAAATGGTCAGTAAATCACATCCGTTTCTTTCTTTCTCCTTTTTTCTTTTTCTTGATCAAGTAAATAGTATACCAGTGCAGGGAAAATCTTACTACCTGCTTAAGATGGAATTCTTCCCTGTGCTTCTCTTGCTTAGAGGCATGTCTTAGAGAATTGATGGATTTTGGGATCTTGTCCTGCCTCCTTTCCTTTTCTGGTATATTTCTATTTAAAGTCTCTCTGACAGATAAAAAGCCTGTATTTAGTGGCTCTGGCTCTAGAAATTTCATCTTCTGTGAAAAAGGTGAAGGCTTCATGTAAGAAACAAGCAGATAATAGCTACCTCACACCAGTTGTCTGTAAGGCTTAATTCTTAGGACCTCAAACAGTACTCAAAGTGGACTAGCCATGGGATCAAGCCTTTCTGCAAAGACCTCTCAAGATTCCCTAGAGGAAGATGTGAATAATATTCAGAGCAAAAGACTCACTCTGTGATTATTTTTATTAGGTGTTATCCTTTTTATTAGGATTACTGTTAGCATTCCTATCTTATCTTTCTTTAAAATCGCCTCCATTGTACCAGAAAAGAGGTAGAATTAATAGAGTCCTTTTCACCCAGCTCCCTAAATGTGTTTTGGGGCAAGCTGCAGTGATTATTGAGGCAGCATCTCATGAGTATCAGCATGGTCAGGCTGCTGTGTCCCAGCCATGGTGTCATTCCCAGTACTGTGGAGCCTGTATATTCCTGGCAGTTGTCCTGTGAAGGAAGTAGTTTGTGTGTTGATGGATACCATGCAAATTGTTCTGTCTGAAGGAGCTCTTGCACAATCAACCTATTTGAGAGGAGAAAAAAATAGATTCCCTGTCTGTGTAATGCTGTCACTCAAACCACACCTAAATATCAGTAGGAGACTGAAAGTGTGGGGAACTGCTGGTTTTGGCTAGCAATTGCTATGCATAGCCAGATCCTGAGCTCAGTGGTATGAGGATAAATCCAAAACTCAGCTGAAATGGCTTAAATACTCCAGCTTTACATCAGAGCAGTGTAATCAGCATGACCTAACCATACAAACGACCATCTAAGACAAAGAAAAGCATTCTAAAATTATTTGTGCAAGTGCTTGTGAAATTCTGAGGAGTATTTTCTGCTTTACATACTTTTCATTACTCTTTATAACAATTTAAAGAAAGCTACCACCATTGTCAAAGCAAATTAACTTGTTCTTTGAAAATCAATCTTCCTTTTTTTAGGTGTATACTGTATATCCTCACACATTTTTTTTTTTGCCAGTGATGGTTTGACACGTTTTTATCTCCATGAACAACAAAGCCATGTATAATTCCATGCAATTGTCTTTTAAGATATGAAGGGGGGAAAAAAACCATAATTTACAACACAAATATATTAGGTTTTTATATAAAAAGCATCACATGTATTGATCAAAATGACTTTCTTTACAATATTTGATGCTCAAAAGAGAACTAATTGTATTACATGTTATAAGTGCATATTATCCCATTCAAGCTGTGCCAAACAGGAAAATTGACAAGAAAGCATCTACATTAGAGTCACACACCTCCAAGTTGTAATCAGATAACAGTCTCTTTATACTGAAGTGATATTATTCTAAAGGACCCTTTCAGATGCCTTCTAACAGGAGTTAGAAATATCTTTATTAATCTTTATGTAGATTAGAAACACCTTCAACATATATCTTGCATTTGTGTACCTCTTAGTTTCCAGATATATTTGTTAAGGATGCACAGTCTCTCAACATAATGAAACTGTTACTCAAATAATTCAAAAACCTAAAGTAAGACACTTAATCTAAAGCACATACATACATACATACTTATAAACAGTAGAGGATGAAAACAAAATTGTCATGTATGCATACACAGCGTATATATTCTATAATAATCTCTTCCTAATCAGCTGTGCACTTTATAAAGCATTGTAAGAGAAATGACAATGCTGTCATTTGTATATTCTCCCTCAGTTCTCTAATGGAAAAGCTTTTTTTTTTTCCCTTGCCAACTCATTCCTGACAATGTTAATGATTCACTATAAAGCAGCTTCTGTGCTATGATTTGTGACATTCAGGCTGGTTAGATGGGAGGACTAGGCAGGTTTCTGGGGAGTGTTTTGGATGCAGAAATGCCTTGAAGATAGCACTTTATTATATTTAGGACAAGTATGACATCCCACTTCAAGGAATAGGCCCCTATACATATTGAGAAGGGATTTCTATGGTTTAAGTGGGGAGGAGAAGGTTAGTTTAAAAGAATGCCTCTGTGTTTTTTGAGACGACATAAAGATAGGAGGTAGAGGAATGGAGGCAGGAGGCAGAAGGATTATGGATAATGGAAGAATTTTGCCTGAGGGTATGTGCCTGCTTTGCCTATTCCTGTATAACTAGAATATTTATAATTCAAATACTTATCTTTAATAATTAAAAATGAAGGAATATTAAAGACAAAAGGTAGAGAATATTATGTACACATATGTAGGCATCATGCATTAAATCCCTACACTTGCAAAAATAGCAAGAGGTGGATTTAAAGGAGGTTAAAAAAGTGAATATTTTAAAATGTCTCAAAAAAAGAATTTCTAATTCACTCCAGTTCTGCCAGAAATGATACCCCTTACTTCTTATTTCTACACATAACTAGTCATGGAGAGAGCTACTAAAAATACACTGCATGGTGGCTTGACATCAGCACATCAACAATTAAAAAGTGGATACAAATATTTCAGGTTTTCACAACCTTAAAAGTTTTGCTCATGATTTATGAAAACATCAGATTTGCCAGGGCAATTTCATTTTGCTTTTACAGGACACTTAGTTACATAGCTTAAGTAAACTGCTAGTTGCAACAGAATGTAATATTCCACCACCTTCAGTAGCACCCTCTGATCTGCTTTCCACAGACAGCAAAGAAACAAAGAAAAACAGCCATTGCTGTGGATAGAGAAGAGTGTTTGAAAAGAGAAAGAGACCTCAAATATGCCCTTAGGTATTATAAAGCTGTCAATTACAGGCAGTAAAACAATACAAAGGCTGCAACAAATAATTTATAATGAGAAAATTATACAAACAAATAATAACAGAAATTAATCCATTATCTTTGAAAATTTTGAAAGATGCCATTTCAAATATTATAAATTAGCATAACAAAATCAAAAATCTTATGGTTAAATAAAAGGTTGTATTTCAGAAACAGAAATCTTATACAACCAAAATATGAGTAAATCAAAGATTCAAGTCATATTGCTCACTAAGGGTAAAGTAGTTCAATTTTGAAGTAGCTTGGCTATATGAAATTGAATTTATGGATGATAGGTTAAACTAATGCTTGAAAATCAGAGGTGTTAATATTTACACCTTTGCTCATTACAGCAAGGAAAATACTAACGAAGAATTAGACATCCAAATGTCTTTACTCTTCTATCAAACAGAGTAATCTGCAGCTGAACATTATTAGAACATGAGAATAATAAGAATTATTCTTTTATATACATGTATGAAATAATATTATATATAATGTAAGTTTTAAAATGGATGCTAGAACACCTGATGACAGGTTTAATATATTTATGCTGTTAGCAAATTAGAACTATTGAATAAGGCTAATGAAATCATTATTCCAAATGGAGGAAGCATTCATAATCTAAAAATATACCAGGAAAAGTAGTGAAATGCTATTGTTGAAATATAAGTACATTCTATATAATATACTTCATCAAACCCTGCAGATTTAGATCAAACATGTTAATTACTTGGGGCTTTTGATAGATGCCTGAAATATTACAGATTAAGTTAACACATATGAAGACTGCTGTTTTTAAAGTAAAAATGCCCAAACAGTAATTTTAATGTTTTGGGGAGTGGGTGGATGAGTGGGTGGGTGGGTTGGTTGGTGGGTTGGTTTGTTGGTTGGTGGGTTGGTTGGTTGGTTGGTTGGTTAGTTTGGTTTGATTTTTTTCCCCCTGGAAAATATCAGGAATTTTCTCTTAGGACATGATCCAACACCTACCTCATCAATGAAGTAGTGTCATTGACTTCACTCTGTTTTAGGTTTGGCTCATTTGACAAGAAACAAAAAATTTATAGAGTTTTAGGACTTATAAGGTGAGTCTTAAAATTATCTGGAAAAGTGTAAGTAATAAGGGAATACAATGCCAGCAGCATTATCTGCTCAGTGCCAAAGTGACAAAGGCTTTATGCAGGGCTGGGATTTGCACTCCAGTGGTCCTGGTGACAATGAGTCACAGGGTGGAGCCAGGGCAGCCCACCCCACAGCAGGACCTGAACCTTCCCTGCCTTCCCCGTGCATCCACTGCAGCAGAGGCTCAAGGCAAGCAAAGGATAGCTTGTCTTTGCCCACATCCTGTCAACACAGGTCGATGATGATGAGTAATAGATGGGAAAGATATGTCATGCTTAATTAATTACATTTGACTGCTGTGCTCTTTATTTTTCTTTTTCTCCCTTTTTTTTTTGTTTTTTTTTTTTTCCTTTTTTTCCTTTAATTTCTTTTTGCCATGTGCATTTTAAGTTCCTAGTAATTACAAGCTTTTATTTTTGTAGATTGCTGTTGTGAAGAAGAGCTGTTGAAATAAATTTTATACTGGTTTATCCAAATGCTGATACTACTTTTTTAGGAGCTTTTTATGGAGAGAGTGGTGTCTTTTGAAGTTTGTATTTTAAAATAAAACTTAATTTCTTCATTTATGCACATCTATACTGTTGAAAAGCTATTATTACTAAGGAAAAGAAAGGATTTTTTTTAATTGATACAGAACAATATAATAGATCAAGTAGATCAGAAATGAAAAGCTGTAAGACCTCAGTATATTCTTTGATCCAAACACAGCTCAGAACCCTTTCCTAAATTTGTATCTGCCTAGTGAATACTTTCATCAGCCTTTCTGTATTCTATGCCATCTACTTCAGACCAGAGAGATACCTCTAGTTCTTCTGCTTTCCAAGTACTTTTGCAATCATGACATCTTCTAAAGAAAGGTCTCTGTTGAGCTTCACCTATATGGCTGCTCCAACATGCACCTGCAAATACAAGAAAAGAGAATTAAAAGAGAGAAAGTATTAGTGAAAAAATGGGTTTCAGTGTCTTAAAGTAAAAAGAATGTTAAGTCCAAACAAACCCACTCTTCCCTATATATAAACTTGCCTGGGCTAGCTTCTTCTTCTTCCTTTTTTTTTTTTTTTTTTATTAGCCAAAATGTTAAGAAATTAATGAGAGTAGAAGGAAAAACAGAAGAAAACAAGCCTGTATCTGACAACATGCAAGAGGAATAAAGGAGGTGAAGTGGTGTATCCATTAATGAAGTGAATATCTAGCTTGTCAACCTGCTGATGGCATGGACCTGTTTGGATGCTTGAAGAGCATCCTGTCTGCAATCACAAAAAGGAGAAAGTAAGTGCTGAACTAGACAGTGAGCATTTACTAGCACAAAAGTGATTTTATCAATGCCACATAGGATTGCAGTGTAGTGACAGAGCAGGGAAGATGGGCAGTGGACTGCAATATCTGTGGACTTCAGCAGAGTTAATGTTCAGGAGAATTATAAACTGCTGTTGGTAGCAGTTGGTAGCACTGGAAAAAAAATTATTGCTCTCTCAAAATTCTGTATTGTTTACTGGCTAAACCTGCTATCCTGTGAGTATTAAACACAGCAAAAATTGTCTTCTGGTATATGCAGTATTTGTCTGTGTGAACCTTTTCCTGTGCTTGATGGCCACTTTGTATAGTTCATTTATGATACACAAGGAGAAGATAAAGACGTATTTTTAAAAATTAATAACATAGTCTCTGCCTGCAGCTGAACATGCTCAACTTCTAAACATCTTTCATAATTCCAACATGGAAAACACCTTCCTTTTAAAATTAGGTGGTTACAGATGCAGCAAGTGAGTTCACACAACTGCATGTTCTCAGATATCTTCTAAAAAATCCAGCCTTATGAGGACGTGAGTAATCCTGCACTGAGATGGGTGCAGTCTGTTCCTGGAATCCCTCTTCAGTATTATCACATCTTTTTTTATGTCATGCTGCTGGGTAGAGAACAGGTGATGATGTATTTCAAGCTCTTCATCGTGGCATGTAAAAACTGTGGTCAAGTACCACTGAACAGAGACATTCCAGAATATGAAGGTAAGCTGCTGAACATTGGAATTGCATCCTCATTTTTGTACTAGAGCTTCTACAGGTGTTTGATCTATGCTCAACAAGCAGTTTGGTCTGGTTGCATGTCAATGCCCCCAGTGCTTCCCCATGGCTAAGCAGTAATAGTAAATATTCTCATGCTAAATCACACTTGTATGAATATCACCTCCAGAAATGAACAAGAATCTTGGTATACTCCTCTGGTTATCCAGCTGAATGCATGAGGGTAATCTTTCGTTTGGCAAAGAGGGTGGGGATCTGAACAGTGCTCATGAGAACTGGAAGCAGGGAGAAAGTTAAATGGCTATAAAGTTCTGTGAAAAGAGAAAATGTAAAAATATTAAGGAGGTAGAAGGACCAGAATGCACAGATAGAGGTAACTGTAAACAAAAGTTCACTGATCACATATTTATAGACCAGTCCAGGTATTCCTTGCAAATTACATCCAAACTGCAAAACAAATGCAATTCCCTACACGTTCAGGAGAGTTGGACTTCTCAGATTTAGTGTGTATGACTGGCATGTATAAGGGTAGAGGGTATGAGAGCATGGATACCTACATATGTGTAGACAGATCCTCAGTTCATACACCAAATTTTATGCCAGAAACCACTGATGTCTAGAATAAAAATGAAGGAAATTGGCAGGACATCATGGATTCCAAGATATTTATAAACTTGGAAAGCTTTAACAATGTAAAGCTGTGTTAAGATAGAGCCAACTACTGAGAATGCTGGCAGCCTGGAAGCTAAAAAGCTCTGTATGTTCATCTATAGTTATGTTTGAGCATGTTTCAGCATATTTGTGCTCTACTTGTAATATACTAAAACTCAAAGTATTTCTCTCAACCTGTCAAGAGCCAAGTCCATTGTTGCCTTTTGCTATTAAATTTCTGTTTTTCCTTTTCACTATCTCACACCCAAGCTCTTAATTAGTGCTGTGTTTCTATAGAAATTTAAATTACCTAAAAAATTGTGTGTTGACCAACGGAATATAATAGAGCTTTCACAACTTCTACAACACTTGCTCTTGATAAAGAGAGGAAAACCCCAAAATCTTAAATTAATGAAAATTCTTTAATGTCATTATCATAACATTTAAAACAACTTATAAAAATAACATGCTAAAAAACAGCTGAGTAATTATGGAAGCCTGTCCAATAGACTGCATACAGACACACACACTCAGGATCTTCCATGTGGTGACAAAACAGCTGAAGTAGCTGGGAAGGCTTTAGGTTTGCATCTAAAGTGATGTTGCCCACGGCTAGAACACAGTGTATATGCTCAGACATGCAACTTTCATTCAAAACAGAATGTGTGTAAGGAATTAAGGCACCAAGAGACCAAAAAAAAAAAAAAAAAAATTAAAATATTTAGTTGCCTAATTGCCAATGCGAGACTGAGTCATAAACAAAATGTGTTAGATACACTAATTTATACAGAGCAATTATATATGATTAATACCACATCCAATTGAATGATTCATATCACTGGAATTTTAAAATCACTGGCATGAACTGTTAGGAAAGAGACGGATACTACAGGAAAAGCAATGGATCACGTATACAAAAGATAGCAATAGCTGGACTAAAATTATTGACAAAGTAAAAAAAATTTGCAATGCTTATTGACCAACATATTAAATGATAAATCTTGAGATGGAGTAGTGGTGCAGAATTTAGCAGCAGACTACCAGACTGAATTTAGGAAGAGGATGAACAGCTCTTTAAAAATTTGTCTGAGATGGCCAGATAGAAAAATTGCATTGTGAGGATGTTAATCAGGAGTAATGTGCAGGAAATTTTATCCACTGAAAAATCCTTGGAGTCTCTGAAAACTCTGAACAACCTTCTAATTTAAAGAAATTCAAAAAAGTTCAAGAAGTTACTTTGATCTTATGGATAAAGAATCATTTACCAACAGTTATCAAGGTATTAAGTGGGCACAGAATGACTTTCTATTTATGTGCAAACAAGCTACAGTTCCATTCTGTAGTCAAATAGCCAGAAGTATTTCAGTGATATACCAGGTTGCATTTTTCTTTCCACCTTGTCTTGTCTCTGAGTGAGGGGCTCCCAGCTCTTCCTGCTTTTTCAGAACTGAGTAGGAGCTAAGAACTAGAAAACCACCTTTCTCCAGATCTCTTGGCTCATCGTTTATGGTGCTGGACCAACCCTGCCGTGTGACACTCTAAACCTCTCCATTTATCACTCACATTTATCACTGAGGGTGGTTGACCCCTGGTGCAGGAGACACACACACACATACACAGCTAAAACCAGCTTTGAGAGGAATAGAGTGTTTAAAGATAGATGTGTACGATAACTGGGACCTGTTTTAAAAATAATGTGTGGATTTCTGAAAAGGAAGGAAGGAAGGAAGGAAGGAAGGAAGGAAGGAAGGAAGGAAGGAAGGAAGGAAGGAAGGAAGGAAGGAAGGAAGGAAGGAAGGAAGGAAGGACCTAGTGATGACAGATGCCTACTATGCAACAAATGTAAAATTATGAGTCTTCAGAAGAGGAAGAAGAATTCAACAAATATTTATTTTCTGGAAATATTATACTTTTGTCTTTCATAGAAAAGAGAGATAATGTCCATTAGTAACAACAGAGACGACATTGTCTAAAAAACTCCACAAGATAATAGTGTTGGCATCTAACAAACCTTGGAAAAATTAATATTTTGCCAACATCTACAAGAAAAATCTACATGGCTCTAGCCTACACTGCTGACATGAATCCTGAATTAAGTAATGGTAATAAGGTGATGTAACCAGTGAAGAATTGAAGGTGATAGCATAATGTAGAGGAATGTGGTTGTGTGGAAAACATTCCATCTTCATATGGTTTGATGATAGTACTATAGGTTTGATTGTTAAATATACCTGCATCTGTTATAGTCAGAATAAAAATCAATCTATTTTCTTAGTGAAGATAAAATATAACAGATTACTAGGTTATAATGTTCAAGCAAAAACATGAAGAAAATATTCCTAACAATAGAAAATATTTTAGTCTAACACAGAAAGTCAGGCTAGGACTAGTTTGAAGATTTTGTTATATAAACTTCAATTAGAAATACATATTAAAAGCTGTGTTTATTAAGCTGTGGAACTATTTGCAATCTTCAAAACAAAATGGGGCATATCCCAAATGAACAGCATCTTAAACAGAAAAAGGAGTATAGTGCAAAAGTTAGATGGCACTTTTGTTGATTGTTATGTCTTCTGGCCTTAAAATCTGCAGAACTTTCTGCTAAAACAAAAAGAATTTTGCCATTGACTTCAATAGGAATAGTTCTTTTATATGGATAACCTTATATAACTGAGGATAATAATTTAGGGTTATTCAAGATAGAGCTAATGGCCAAATACTGAACTCTTTGGATTTGAAACAATTTAAAGATTTCAGAAATTAAATTCAGTTCATAATTAAGGCTCATTATTATTCTTCTCAACAGCAAGACCTATTAGTAGAAGTAAAAATAGAAGTAAAATATTAAAGGTAGAGAAAAAAGCAGTCTCGGTGCACAAGAAATTTAAAGCCACTCTGAACAGAGCACTAGAAAATATACAACCAAGTATAATCCTGTTCCAGCATCAGGGAATGGGCAATATATCTACTAAACAAGGGGCCAAGGTGCCTGCATTGATGCAGATGAACCCTGGTATCTCTGTTACCATCCTCTGATAGTCATGCATCACAGCCTAGGTGCATGAAGATAGGCCAGAAGATCTGGTCAATGAAATGGACTCAAAATATTTAATTCAACATATAGTGTCTCACTGAATGCTTCCAAAATTCAACAGAGGGTGAATGAGGCATCTAACTCCAATGGATCCATGACTTCAGAATTCACTGCTGACACAGGGTCATCAGTTGGGTTATAAGGTCATTCTTATCAAACACAGGAACAAGCCTTTTATTCTTCTCGTCATCCTACTTGGAAAAAAATTTATATATTTTTGTAGTGCATGAAGAAGTAAGAGACAACTTTAGCTAACATTTTATCCTGAATTTCTTTTAATAATAGTTATGGAAGTAGTAGTTGCTCAGTGCCAAATTACAGACCAGTGTTTGAATGAAATCTCTCTACCTAGGGATTCTTCCCACCTCTTCATATATTTGCATTTATCTTCCAAATCTATTTTAATGAGCTCTATATAAAAATGAGAGCTCATACTTCTCGAGCCTGATGAACAGGTAATTACTGTTTTGATTCCCATGAGAGGTCTTTGAAAACCCATCTTGTCATGGAAGTTAAGGGCATAATGTTTTAATTGTAGGTAGGAGAGTGGGGATAGTGCTTAAGCTGAATATTCTACCGTGTAACCATCGTCCAAAATATCTTTACATAAATGACCTATCAATTGTGATTCAGCTTTCACCTGAATGTTAAAGGGAGGCTAGATTTTTCTGCCAGAGTCTTGATTATTCTCTTTCTCTGCTAAACTAAAAGCTGGGTTTAATATTTCTCTGTTTCATGAGTTTTGAATCAGATAGAAACTAGTATGCTTTATTGACGAAAATTTAGGTCCATTAATTTATTATCTTATGGCAGTTAAAAGGAACACCTACATTAATAAAGGCAGGAGAAAATTATGCTCTTCAACCTATTTTTTTGCTGTTGATGAACTGCATTCAGGTAAAAACTTCATTCCTTCCTGTTCAAACATGCCATGGGATTCTCATGTTGATGAATATTGATCCAAAGATGGCAGTTCCAAAAACGTTCCCCATACACCAGCTAATGTAATGGGTGCACCCATTGGTAATGGGGGCAGAAAATTCTGCCTGTCCTGAGGCACAATGTCCCTGGGATCAGTGACATGGGTGCAATGGGAAAATTCTATATACCAACAGTAACAGCAGTGGAGTAAAGTCCAAGTTTTCCCCAGCAAACAGAGCTTACTAAATTTTTTTTCAATTCTATTTCTCCATGGAAAAAAATTAAAAAGCTAAAAAACCATTTTCAAGTCAGTGTCTGGCAAGAGCTGGGAAGAGAAGCCTGGCCAAAGCAGGGATTTGGGGGCCCAGCCTGGAAGGAGAGAACTTCCAGCAGAGACAGGCATGTGACCTACCTCCTGGAAGAGCAGCTAGATGTGGAGACTCCTACTGTTAATTTTTTAGCTATCCATTCTGGAATTGATTATCACCCTGTTTTCTGAACCCACATTGTATCATCCTTAGTTTTTACAGGTTGAAATAAATAAAACAAATTAAAAATTCATGTCAAGTTCATGCCACCTGCTTAACCAAAAAAATGAAAAGGATTATTCCATTTAACCCTTTATAAAAAATAAAATAGTTGATCTTTATTTAATATTACATTTCACTTCAAAATGTATTTATTTTTAATTTTTGAGGGACATAAATTTTCTTTAAAGGAAAGTGAAACAAAATGTTTTTCCTCAGATTAATAGGAACCTTTTGGTTGATCCAAAATGAATGTTTTTTCAGTGTGCATTTTAGAAAGGAAAGAAATAATAATTTAGGTTTAAGTTGATCCAGAAGGTATATTTTTTCAATCTTTTTCTAGCATGATGCTGAGAAAAGTAATTTTACTTGCTCAGTTCTGTACAGAGATACAAATGGAGCCTGCAGAAGAGAGAGGTGCTCAGCATCCTTGAAAATCAGGACATTAAAATAATGATTTTACCCTATTGATCTTAAAGAGAAAGGAAATTGTACAATAAATATATTTAGAGATGATGCCAAAATAGGAAGGACTGGAAATAGCAAACATCAGAGGAGCTTAGAAAGCATTAAAATGAATACAATTTAATGTGGGCAAATGTAAAATAATATACATAGAGAAAAATACTATCTGGCATAAAATCAAAGGAACATTCTATAGGAAGAGCAGTAATGTGGAATAGATTTGGGGTGAGAGATAACATATTGCTCATGAGGATTCAATTTAAGGATGTTGCACAAGTAGCAGACCTATTCACGAAAACAAAGAGAGATGAATTAAGATTTTGATTAGCTTGTTGCTAATGGTTGATGAGGTGTTCTGCTTCTATTCATTAGCCAAATTCTGTGCTACTTGGAGAAGTCAATCTATTCAGAATAGCCTTCAAAAGTTTTTTGTGTTACATTACTTTTTTGCAAATAAATTTGTCTGCAATTATGTTCAGTATGCACAGCACGTGTCTCAGAGACACTCCAGGAAACGATGACAGAAACAAGTATTACAAGGTGTGATCTATTTTGTGAGAGGCTAAGGGTACTTCATGGTTAGAGCTTAAGGAAAAGAAGTTATGATAACAGTCTGTAAACATTTAAATGGCAATAGTCCAAAATGAAGGAAAGATGATTAGCTGAGGTTGGAAATGGCATGTTAAGGAACAATAACTTGAAAGAGGAGAGAAATGTGTATATAAAAATTAAAAACAAAATGTAAGTTACAAGGACAATGAGATGAAGAGAAAACTTACCCTAGAGGTAGTTAATGTATCATATCTACTTGTGCTTCAAAGATTTGTTAAAACCTCAAAGGCTTTTAGAGGAGGCAAACTTTCCATATAGGGTATTGGACTATTAGCCCTAAATTATGATCTTTTTCACTTGTCCAGACTTGAAGCAGTTTGTGTTTTGCTGTGCTTCTTTTAAAATTTCTAAATTTCAGATTTCTGACAAAGAATATGGGTATGCATTTGCATTGTTAATATTTTTCCAGTTCAAGATGGCAAGGCTCGACCTGGAAAAATGGAAGGGCTGGCAGGCACTGTTGGGTTTATCTGGTTTGGCATTTCTGCTGGGATCTTCTGATACATCCTTGACTAAACACGACAGGAGAGCTTCTGAAACCCCCCCAAGTCCAAACTGACAGTTTCAGAACCTTGATGATTTTGTGGATAGGTGCTTCAGTTAATGAATCACTCTACACCAAGAAAAACTTTCAGAGCTGCTTTAGATGCAAGAAGGCAGCTCAGAACAAGTTAGCTTTCATTTCACAGGTTCAAGGAGTTTTTTGCAACAGTACACATTTTTTTATTTCCAAATTAATATGGAGTTTCTGAAGAACAAAGTGACAGCCAAGGATAAAAATTAAAAATAATAAAAAATTAAAAGGTAAGCATAATATTTTAGGTTTCTTCCCCATCATAACCCTGCTCAATCCAAGCCTTGCCTGCAGGGATTTTAAGATAGGAATCACATGGCTAACATTAAAATCTTGTTAAAGGATTAGGGTCTGCATCCTGAGCCAGGGTAAATTGAATACAGCTCCATTGACTTGAGCACAGCTTTACCCTCTCACAGCACTTGAAGATCTGATCATAAAAATGTCTTGGGCTGGTTTATTACAAGAATGGATGGGTATGCTCACATTTGATTTCTGGCTCCAAGCTTTCTTGACCTGTTATAGTTGTCCAGTTCTTGGTAAAACTGAAATAAAAAATGACATGTAGAGACTGATATTTGAAAGGGCCTTGCAAGACAGGAAATGCAAGAAGGAAACTTGCCAAGCAAAGTTATGTTACCTCATTTTTATGCATTATGCCACATATTGTAATTGTGTGTGCATACACTCCTTTTATAAAACTATTTTCCCATTTTGTGTATTGGCTGGAATGAGGATCCTGTTCTGTATTTCCTTCTATCTTTTCCCCTCCATGAGTGGGTCCCTGCCTAATTTATAATATTGTCATCCAAACCTTACAAAAAATACACAAATTATTCATGTCTTCATGAGCTTTTCCATAGTGATTCATTAATTATTTTTATTGCATCTTATGTGAAAAATATTGCAATTCCCTTTCCATAGATGAAAGAACTAAGAGGAAAGGACCATGGCCAGTTTTGGGCCACAAAGCAGATCACTGGCAGGCCCAGAGCTTCTGGCTCCCAGCTTGTATTTATTTGTTCCAAAAGATGAGGGCTAGCCATAGTCACAGCTTCCAGGACTTACACTGAAACTTTTGAAAGCTGTTCCAGAAGTCAAGACAAAAATAATGCAATGGGAGCATCCAGCTAATGACAAACACAGTGATCACCTGTAAAAATATTATCTTAATGCTACTAACAGAATCTCTGGGATAGCAACAAATCCAAACATTTCAGAGTCTACAGCTCAACCACTTAATTGTACTTCCTGTTTATGAAATATATTATTTTATACATTTTTTTTTCTCTTTGTACAACATGATGTGGGGCTTCCAGCAACAGGCCCTTTTGTAGCCTGAGGAATCTTTGACAAGTGCCTGGGTTTGTCATGTCCAAAGTCTGAAAATAATGTGAATTCGTTATTATTCATGAATGTGTGTTTTAATTACTTTAAAATGAATTCTTGAATTTCTAAGTCTTTGGACTGTGCCACCATCTTGCAAAAGTCCAAGGTAATATGTAAACAACCTTGCTTATATCATGAACCTGAGGTGCTTCTATATAAGCAAGTTCCATCCTACTTTATTAATAATATACAACAATAATAAGAGGAGAGATTCATGACAGATTATTTCACAGTCTATTAGACACACACATCTCAAAGAAATAGTTGGTCTGTTTTTTACCTGGAAACTCAGTTAAGGACTGATGTATCTAAAAACTTTTTCTTTATTTAAAATGTGTATTTATATAACCAAATTAAATTATCTGGAAATGTAATTTGTATGCTTTTAAATCTCAAAATTTTATTTTTGCTATGATCATAGAAAGTTATGTAGTCACAGAACATATCTGTCTTCTGATAAACTCATTTAATATTGTGCATTATAAGGTATTGACATTTCTCTGAGGCAGAGATTGAAGAGATTCCCTGCAAGAGTATCCAGAGGATCCATGTACTCATTTGATCAATTGTGTTGGATCCACCAGGATCCTATTTTGTCTGAGCCTACTCCTCAGGGCTTTTACAGGAAATTAAAAGAGACAGAGGTATATTTAAATATAAAGCTGCATCTTTTTGTCACCTGAATATATGATCTCTGTTAGAAGTATGAGAGTGCTGAACATCTTAAGAAAGTGTTTACAGCACTTTTCTTTGGAACTAGAACTGAAAATGTCACAAGATCTGAGAAGAAAATTTTGGGGAAATTGGGAAATTTTCAGTCTAAAGGTGCAGATTAAAGAGCTTCAGGACTTTTTCTAAAAAGCTTCTGGGTAAGCAGATGAACTTTGAATATATAATTGTATACCACATCTGGCAAGGTGAAAGCTGGAGGACTGGAAATCTTTGATCACATTGATCCCACCAGCACAAGAAGATGAATCTCAAAGACATGGGAGATTTAGTTGTTATATGGCAGTGTAGTTTCTCCAAATGTTATATTTCAGCAGTGAGCTTCTTCAGCTGTTGGATTACAAAAAATGGATATTCAGGAAATTTCTAGGCAGCTCTACTTAGACAGGAATCTTTTCATCTGCCAATTCAGATTTTTTTTATCCTAAACCTTTTGAAAGGAAGGCCACATGAGAGAGAAAATATGCTGTATCCCTCAGGTAGAGTAAAAGATGCACAGCAGCCACTATAGAAGCACAGACACTAGACAGATGGATGGACATATACACTCTTACAAATACTTGCTTGCATAGCTCTGCTAATCTAAAGGTCAGCAAGCACAGAGTAATCCAGAACATCAGCTTGCTTGTGGATACTCCTCCCCAGAGGACATGTTTTTCAAGACTTTCTGAAATCAGGTTGGCAGCTTATGAAAGATGTAATCTTGCTCCCACATGTCTTATGCAAAACCACAGGAAATCATGTTCATGTTCCTCACACCAGAAGTCAAGACACACATAATCAAGTGCCATACAGTCATTTACTATGAAGTGTGGTCAGGAGGCTTTGGCTTGTTTTCTGTGGTCAAACACTATGTATGAACAAGCCTACAGCCTTTTTTTTTTTCACCTGTAAAAATTATTTCTCATTGTCACCATCATGGAGGTGTTTTCATGATTCAAATAGCTGCTTTTCTGAGAGCATTCTCCTTTCTGATGGCTAACAATTGTACACTGCAATCCTTCTGCATAGGTGCTTAATGTCAAAATGGGATTGTACTGTACTGTACTAAAACAGTACTGTAGAATCATTTCCCCTCTTATAATTTACTTTTTTTGGGACATTTTACACTTCCCTTACACTAATATAAATGCACCAAAAATGTAAAAGTAGAGTCTGATCAGAAATAACTCTCCAATGGGCAATTTACATTCTCACTTTTGCAACTGCTATATTTAGCAACTGTTAGAGAAAATAAGAAAAGTGAAATTTCTGAACAAAAATGATTGAAGCCTGATTACAGCAAAAAGATAGATTATTGTGTAGGGCTGATTTTTTAGAATATGTACCCCCTTTCAAATTCTAAAAATGTATGTCTATTTTAGACATTTGTAAGGCATTTGGCAAGCACTGCTTAGAAGATGATATTGAAATTTAATTTTAAATGTTTGAAAAGCTTAGTTTAGGTCAGAAATGGATCTGAAGAGATCAGCCTCCAGTGGGACAAATCCCAAATCACACAGACAGCAGGAATTAATTTCTGGCAATTTCCACTAATGTGAACTTAGATAGGAGAGGTTATCGTAAAGTATTAATTATATGACACTGGCAGAGCCTAAGGTCTAGTTTAGTTAACTAAACTCATTGCATGGTGATTTTGTGTACTGCCTGTCCAGAGAACACCAGTTCTAACAGGCAATACTAATGCTTAAAAATCAGTGTTATTTTGGGTGTTGTCTTAATCTCAGTTCTGTATCCAAATATCTTGATATATGTATCTTCATATACCTCCAAGGATACAGGTGAAAAGTTCTACACATTCAGATCATGTTTTTTCTTCATATCAATCCCTTTTTTTTTGCATTATCCTTCTTTCTCGGGATTCTGTGTGAGCACTCTGGAAATCTTGAGGGCTTCTAAAGAGAAAAGGTAGAGAGGAATCTCTTGGAAGGGACAAAATATGAGATGTAGTTTCCTCTGATTCATCCATACCCATTGTGGAAAATATGAATCCCAGGAGACAGCCAGGGGCTAGGGAAGCTTGAGAATGAATATGGATGTAGCATTATTGCCAAAGGATGGAGTGAGGTGCCAAGAACTTGGAGCACAGGTGAGCACATGTGATCTATCTCCTGGTTTTAAATCCTGGAATCCAGCATGTCTGAGACATTTCTCCAATCTATTCTGCCAGACAGCAAGAAGAGGGTGAGACTCACCTGCACTGGAGCTGTTCAGGAGCCTTTTCTACACGGAAATCCTGTGGGAAATATCATCCCTTTAGCCTCTTCTGTAGGGTTTTTACTGCTAGAGGGGACAATCAGGCCCAGACATATTACACACAGATTATCCACTTAATCTCATTTCAACAATCATTGGTATCTCTCCTCCTTATTCCAAACAGACAAATGTATCTTCCTTTGACTGCTTTGTAAAAGGATGGCCCTTTTCACTGCACTAATGTCTAACCTTCAACCATCAAGTTTTCCTTATAAAATAAAAGGGAAGTACATTTGATCCAGGAAATTGCAAATAAATTAAACTCTACATTAGATAAATAAATCTTTAAAGGGCTGCTAACTATTGATTTACTTTCTGACCTGATTTTTCTAGCTCAGAAATTCATTCCCATGCTTGATAGGGAATATTCATTTAAACCCTAGGGTTTGGTCTACAGTAGGGAAATTTCTCTCAAAATTTTAGTGGTTTTAGAAGTGATTAGCCACTGCAATTTTAAAAGTGTTTGGAATTGTCGGTATCAACTAAGAGCAGTCTGAATTTTTTTGTGCTTCATCTAAACAAGAACTTGAACTGGCTTTTAAGCAAGAATTCAAGAGGCCATATTAAGAAGTAATGGCACTCCTGGGAGCTTTGATTGGCACTGAACCTCTGAGTTCACAGCTTTCCACATTGCTCCCAGTGTTCCTGGGGATTTGATCCTATTTCAGTGAAAGAGGAGGTGTTTCTTAAAGATGCTGCTCTTAGGCCCTAAACTCATGCAACATTTGTTAGGGACAGCAGTGCAGGTATTTATGAATTCGTGTCCAATGGGCAGCTTCAGCCACCAAGTAATGCCATGCAAGGCTTTCAGACTTTCTAGGTAATAAAGTCAATACTGTAGTATGGTTCTGCATTAGGTCTTCAAGTACATTTCTGCTAAATTGTAACATCTGTTAACATGCCAGCTTCAAATTTCAATCTGTAGCCATATTTCTTTTGGTGAATATTTTTATGATACATCAAGAGTTATTTTATAGCACCGTGGATGACTGTGATCAAACAGCTGTTGCTCTCAAAAAGTCTTCTATTGTGAACTCAGCAAATTCGGGTTATTAACAGATTTTCTATTAAGAAAAAAAAAAAAAAAAAAGGAAAAAGAAAGTAAGAGCCTTCTGCACCTTCTGCATCATGAAAATACAGTTTTTCTTTAACTACCCTGAAGGCACTTAGGTAACTGCATTTCAGTGGGCATAGATGCAAGGTTTCTGTTAAATAACAACCGTATTTCCTGGAGAGGAGGACCTTTTAATAGAAAAAAAAAAAAAAGTTTTTAGAGCAGGCATTTAGACTCTGCTTTCTCCAGTAGATGTCACTTGCAGTACATAATAATTCATGTAAAGAAGTCAGAGTATATAGAAATGCATTGCTTTCCCTGAAATATGCAAGCTAAATTAAAAAGCCATTTTAGTGCCCTGTGTATGTAGTAAGTTTGGCATTTGGTTTATTTTAACAGATGGCATTGAAATTACAAAAGGTAAAGCATTTTTTCCCAATTGATCAGTGAGGATTATGTCTCTTTCTCCTGTAATTTGAAATAACAGAAGGAGACAAATATACTTGTTGACACATGAGAGGTCTGGGTCACACATGATCTAATATTGTATTGACAAGTAGTTTTTGGCAATTGCTAGACTTAGTCTAAAGAGAAAATGTATTATGTAATTATTTTTTTACTTCAGAAGCATTAGCAATTTGGATTACATTTAGGAGGGGAAACCTATAGAAGCCCTTATCCCCAAAAGCAGAGCTGTTTTCTTGTATAAACAAACGAAAACTTGTGGATATATTGCATATTTAAGGGGAAACTGTCTTTTAGCACAGTCGGTTAGAAATGTAAGCTATGTTCTAGGAACATTTTACCTGATTTCTAATAATTTGTAATCTATTTATTTTATTATTACTATAGTGTAGCAACATAATCTTCAGTCAGATCACTATGGCCTTATTTATATGCAAAACCCACATTTTCAGGTCCTTGGGGCCTCAAGGGTACACTGTGATCTCACTGACACTGCTGATGGTAAATCATCTACAAGTATCCACACTGTGTTGACTTTCATCATTTTCCCTGTCTCCAACTGGTATGCCAGTCAAGAGTGGGTTATAGAATTTAGGGGCTGGTTGTTCATTTGCTGGCTGATCAAAGTGTTGGATGTCTCCTGTTTCAGCCATCCCTCCTCTGCTCACCTTGGTAGTTCTTCCTTTCAACAGATAAGAGGTTGCTACACTGCTGTATTCATTTCCATTCCACTCTCCATTGCATGGATGAGTTGGCCAGTTTTGAACTTCAGCTTTCTCCTGTTTTCTTCCTGGATTCTGATAAAAGATCCACAGAAAACCCCAATACAGATTGACTTAGAGAGAGGAATAAAAACTAGCTATGCTATCTTCTCATCTTATTCTCATCTCAGTCCCCTCTTTCTCCCAGACAACAAGTACAATTTTGGGAGTTTTCAGAAGGAATGCCAAGACCATTTTCACCTCTGTTCTCTCCCAGCTGAATAAGTTAAAGGTGGATAAACTGTGTCCAGCTCATGACAGGCTTTGAGGATCTACTACAGGAGAGTAGTGGAGATAATTAAAGATTTGTCCCTCATCCTCAAAGAAACCTGGTGTTCACTGTAAATGGAGCAAAAGCCTAGAAAAACAATAGAAACACATTTTTCCCCAAAATGCAGCTGAAGATGACTATTGCATGGGAAACTTGAAACCAGCTGCAGGAAATTTGGTTTTACTGAGAGCTACCTGCTGTCTTGGCTTTTCTGCACAAGGTGAGGAAAGGAGATGAGAGGCAAAGATAGACAGCCAAAGGTGATGATGTAGAAAAACTATTAGAGAGCATCCAAAGGAGACCAAAAAGGATGGTGAAGAACCTTGATGGGAAGCCGTGTGAGGAGCAGCTGAGGTCACCTGTCTGTTCAGCCTGGAGGAGACTGAGGGGAGACCTGACTGCAGTTACAGCTTCCTCATGGGGGAAAAGGAGGGACAGGCACTGATCTGTGCTCCGTGGTCACCAGTGAAAGCCCCCAAAGGAATGGCAGGAAGTTGTGTCAGGGGAGGTTTAGGTTGGATATTAGGAAAAAGTTCTTCACCCAGAGGGTGGTTGGGCACTGGAACAGGCTCCCCAGGGCAGTGGTCACAGCACCAGCCTGGCAGAGCTCAAGAAGTGTTTGGACAACTCCCTCAGGCACAGAGTGTGACTCTTAAGGATTCAGGAATCGGATTCAATGATCCTGATGTGCCCCTTCCAACTCAGCATATTCTCTGACTCTGAAAAAATGCAAGCTCTGAAAAAGACTATTTACACTCTTGAACCTGGGAAGAGGTGTATAGAAGTGTATAAATCTAGATCACTTACAGGGAGCCAAGTCTCCTTTTATTTGATTTGATAATTCATAGCAGAGATGTGGCATCCAAGTGATCTAATGGGAGCTGCTCTGCATTGCCTGCTTCAGGTCACATACAACATATTAGATCTGTAAATGTCTATATCCCAAGTCACAGGCAGAAGTCAGTACCAATAGACTTACAGAAGGGCTTATAAATTATCAGTGGAGGTAATGAGTTGAAAAGATTTAGAAAACACCACAAAGAGCAAAGCAGGGAAAGAAATCAGGGAACGAATTAGAAGATAAAATCCTGATTAATTTAATCAGGTTTGTAGGTACTGTAGACACTCATGCTGTCTGGTTGTAATCATTTAACTCACTTTTTTCCATTTTCTTCAGGAAAAAGGAATTTTCCAGAAAATAAAAATAACCCAACCCTTTGAAACTGTCACCTGACAGAGGCTGAAGTGAATTGTTCTGCTGAAGTGAAGAATGGTCTGTAACACCATTGACCTATTTTCATAAGTAAAGCAATATCTAGTTAAAGCTGACTCTATCCAGGACAACCACTTTTTTTTAAGCAGCATTCACATTACACAGTGATGTTTGCAATGTAAAAGAGTTTTGGTATTTATTTCTTCTGCTTATAAGCACACACAAGTTGTGTTTGACAATCATTTCTAATGAATAGAGGTGGTAATTTCTCATTTAAATGAAGATGCACTTTACTAAAAATTCACAAGGTTGTAAACAGGCAAATCTTGTAGTATCATGTAATGTAAAAATAAAGTTTTGAACAGGGATTACAAAGTTAAAGTACTGGACATACACTGGTACCTCACATCAGATATCTTATATTCTCTTACTAATTCCATGTCACAGAACCATAAACAAATTTATTGTGAGCTTCCTTTTGTAGACATGGAGGGATACATATAATTCACCTCTGATAAATCTGGCCAGCCACAGTGAGAGAGCCAGAAGGAAATCTAAGACTTGATTGCAAGATCTCTGCTAAGCCCAAGAGGTAACTTTCCCTTTCACTCTTGCTAAGGGGAGATTAATTTGTCTCTGCACAGATTGGGAAAGTTGAAGGGAATACTCCTGAAAAAGCAATCGAGTCTTTTACATTCCTGAGTTACTCTTTCTAACTTATCTATTGTTTATTCATGCTGAAATATACAGAGATTTAAAGAATTTATTGCAGAGAGCTCTCTGAATTCAAGCATGGCACACAGAGGTATTTTTTGATATTGTGATGGCATGAGACATACATTATCTTCTGACAAGCTCATGTAGAGGATTGGGCAGGGCATTAGGTTATCCCTTTCTTAAGTTATTCAGCATCTGTTTTTTTCCTTTTACAGTGTTTTGACAAGAGTTAATTGCCAGATTCATTCAAGTGAGTGCATGGTTTTAAAGGTTTTTAAATGTTTTTTTCACTGCAAGAAGTCAAGTGCTGCTTCTTAGAGAACCAGAGTCCCCTGTGCCATTTCCAAATGGATATCCCTGCTTGACTTTGCCATCAGTACTGGTAAATGTATATATTCAGCTTCACCTGAGCCAGCAGAGCTTCATCTGTCATGCCAGAGAGTAAGAATGGCACGTAGGATGTAAAAGTCATTGAAGAAAGGGAATCAGTTAGTGTATTAGAGTGAGTGTTAAGTAATCTAAACACAAACCCTGAGGAAAAACAAACACCCTGGAGTAATTTTAAATGGGCAGATTACTTCTGGCAGTTTTGCCTTTTGGTTCTGTATTCTTATCAATATTTTAAACCATTCACCTTCAAATATCCACAGAATTCACAAATAAGCAGGACACCCAATACTTTATTGATGCTTACAGGCAGAAAAATTAAGGAGCTCTGAGTTAAATGGTCAGGCTGGCCATCCTTCAAGAAATCATTCTTCTAAATCCCTGTGCTCCAGCAATTTTCTCTGAGACTTGCAACTTATCTGATTCCCACTTTTGAGAGCTAAATTCCCTGAAAGAAGTAGATAATCTCCACTGACTATGATTTTATGACAGGACTTTCATTAGCAGGTGATCCTTCCACTGAAGTCAAATGAAGTGAGTAATTATTCTATTTTGCAGTATTGTTGACAACTGGATTTTTTGTCATACTAAGCAACACAACACAGGAGATGGGATACTCAAAGGGAACTATAATTCTCCTGGAGGAAAAAAATTAAAAAATTATATCTGGTCACTTTATACATGCCAGGCCTCCAAGTAAATGCTGAATTTCAAAAAAAAAAAAAAAAAAAAAAAATTTATGTGTCTCTTTCTCACTACATGTGCAGTATTTTTCTCCTATGTCACAAAAACTGTAACCACAATTTACAAGTATATGCACAATCAAATTGCTATTGATTTAGCAATGCCTTTCTTTGATGTCCCTTGCCTTAACCTCATTTATAAAGCTGTTTTGCATTATTTCAAACTGTCAATGATTTGTGACTCATGAATATTCAAATCTAATTTGCACTTACCTTTTTTGCATGCATGCTTACTTGTAATTTGTCTCATTTGCCCTTTGTCTTGTGTTTATTTTCAGGTTATTTAGTGAAGTAAACTCTGTTTTTAAAGTAATAGCATCAAGTTAAACACAAGTTGAGTAATTCTCACCTTACCAGAGTCTTATACCACTGCAAGTCCATTCACTTCCCTAGAGTTTCTCCTGCTTAAATGAAGAGAAAGAGGTCCATGAGCAATTTCTGACTGGCTTTTTTTTTTTTGTCTGTGTGTTCACATCAACACCATTTCCATGTTTCATTGGAATTGCAATGGTTTTATTTAGTATCTTATTCAGAAAGAAATATCAAGATTAACTGTCTCATCCTAGTATTTCTGATTTTAGGACAATTCAGGTCTCTAAATCTGAGTGAAAATTAAGTTATTCCTCTGACTTAAAACACTTTATTAAATCATTTATTAAATCAGTTTACTTATTTTTGTGGTAAATCTAGTAGAATAAATCCCCAGCGTAAGAATACAGTAAAAACTCCACTTAACAAATATACTGATTGCAGCACAGTGAGAACAAAATCCCACTCTTTTCATTCTTGTTAATAAAAAAACAAAAATATCTTAAACTGTTAGGCACCTGAGGACCAAGATGTTTGTATGGGGTTTTTTTCCACTTAGGGAGGACTGTGTCACGAAAACAGTGACTCTAAAAACTAAGAATTTTTATAGATTTTCTTCAATAAATCAAGTCTGGAAAAAAGAATAAAAAGAAATTTGTTTTTGAATCAGAAAATATGATCTTAATTCAATATCAAAAGCCATTTGCCAGGGAAAGTGATCTGAAGTTAAACCAGGAAAGCAAGGGGTGATTTTCCATAATGTCTGAAACCTCAAATCAACCTAGAGTGGCAAAACTGATTGTTCTGGGTTCATGGTGCAACCCTAGTTACAAAGCAGCTGTAGGGGATTCAGGCTCTTGTTTTGTTCACGTTTGTGACCATACAGGTGAACATTAAAGCAAGCAGGATTTTTCTCTGAACAAATATTAGATGAATGCATTTCCTTTATGGACCAAATCCTGCTTCTAATGGAAAGGGAGCAATGAATACCTGTGCAAAACAAAAGTATGCAGACACAGACAGGAATATTTCTTTGGCACTTTTATTATTAATTTAATCCTCTAAATAATTTCAAACAGCCTTTTTGAAAATAGAACAAGTGTGAGAGGTGATCAGTAACACATCAAGAGTGATGAAATTAAAAGCCCAAATGAACATACTGTGAATGACTGGAAACTGCTTACCTAAGCTTTACTTGGTCAATGTTTTGAAGTAAAATGGAGCTGAATTTCCTCATATGATGTGGGGTTCCCAACTGGGAATAAGATATCTGAGCCCAGAAAATATAGCCGCATTCATCCAAGAGTTCATTTCAAATGAACAGTTTCATAATCTCTTCCATAAAAGAGAAAAGTATTTCAAACGTTTATTTTTAGCTTGGCACATGAATGGTAGGAATAAAAGGATCTGAGTGTTTAATGTGAAGTGATTCTTTAAAAAATCTCAATATATGGGTTAATAATTACATATCAGTAGACCTTTTTTTTTTTTTCTGATACCAGTACCATGCCTCTAAATGACAAGTCTCAGCTGTTGTGAAGTCCAAGGTAGTTGTGTGCCCTGAAACACCCAAGAAATAGCATTATCCAGTATGACACATGCCTAGATATGTCTTATTGTGATCATAATATAGCCTAAAGGTAAGAATACAGAACAATCACTTGTGTGTTGTTTTTTCAGTGCTGTTTATGTTTGTCTGCATCAAAGAAAAGCTTCTGCTAGAGCTATTTATATCATTGATCAATAGAACTATTAGTGATGGTTTATAAATGCATGAGACAAGTTTTAAATTTAGCATGTACTTTAAAAATGAGATCTATTAGTACATTAACTTGATCATGTTTCTTCACTGAAAAGCCAGTTCATCTTGAAAAATGCGTCCAAAAAAGCAGAATGTATCATCATGACATGAAAGATACTTAAAGTGCCAAACAAAAGTTCTGACTGTGAATCGCCAAAGTATGAATTAAAGGACTGATGTTTCTTGTACTGAGGGTTTACTGGAAGGGTGGTGACTGTCCACATTTACTATCATTATGACCTAGAAAGCTGGGTACTTCACACCTGCAGATTTGGCATCCCACAAAACTACGTTGCAGAATCCTGTCTTGTGTCCTCCATCCACGTTCTCCTTCAGTCAATGGGACTTTGGGAGAAACTTGGCCTTGAAACTGAAGACTATCAGCATGGGAAACATTCTTGACAGAGATTTTCAGCACTGAGGTGTTTTTCTGTGAACTTGTGGTCACCTTAATAGGTGAGGTGTATGGAATGACTGGCAGCCCTTCTGGTCAGTGAGAATTAAAACTGGTGACACGTGTGTCTAGTCTTTTAGAGCTGTTTGCTGTACAGTCACAGTGTAGGGCAATTTCCTTTCTAATGTACTAACATTAAAGTCAGGGGTGATTCAGCATAGATGAGTTTTGCTTTTTGAGTTCTTGGCTAACAGTGATAGGAAAATCATGGCAAGTAGAAGTATGTAAATGCAGTTAGATGGTTAGGTGCATAATTTAGACACAGGGCTTATTATTTGGAATTAAGACCAGTCTCTGCCCTTTAATACCATTACCAAGGAGAATATCCCATCTAATTCACCATAAATAAAAATTCCTAGACCCTTTTATTCTAGTACAGAAAGCCCAATGATGTTTGAGAACTTAAGTCTGGATGTTGTCCCTCTGGTTCCTCTTCATTCTCTTGTGGGGACCATTTTCTTCTGTGAGAATGGGATCTTCTCTGCAGGGTTACTGTAAATTATCCTGCTCAACCTGACAAGACTCAAATGGAAGAAAATTATTTTCAAAATTATGAGCAACAGAGGGAAAAAAGAAAATTAGAACAATCATGGAGGATTCACCTTCATAAAATAGTATGGACTAATGACTCTGTTCCCTAACTTACCTTATACCTAAGTTTCATTGCCTTCCATTAGTGAGGTAATTAATTTAGCAGGAGAGATGAAAGGAGCTAGAGATGACAGCAGACATGGGTGAGAAAGAAGTCAAGTAAAGGTCTGCAATGTTGGACACGGAAAAAGTATTTTTGACATGCATTTTGTAAATGTTAAGAGAGTGTAAAGGACTGAATACAGAGGAGTGTGAGATGTGGTACCTTTTCTACTGTTTCATCCAGGGTTGTGTCCTGGTTATTTATAAAAGGAAGTGCAAAGTCTTGCAACCCAAGGCAACACGTCTAATCTTCCTGTGCAGCTTTGACCACGTACAGTGAAGGGTTAATCTAAAACCCTCTAAACTAAAATGCTTCCTGCTTGGGTGGAAAATATATATATACCCAAGGCTTTTTAAGAGAAATGTTGTACCCAAGAACTGTTTCGTGAGCTGGGAGTTCTGTACTGAACCTCTGGGGCAAATGTTTGCATTGAATTGTTGAAAGAGACTGAGATTGGCAACGCCACCCTGCCCTTGGCTAATGAGCCTTCCCCGAGAGAATATCAAGTGCAATTACCTTTCAGGGAATAACAACATACCAAAGAACCATGGGCCCTGCAGAGAAAAACGAAACACACATTCGTAGGTAGAACCTGCTATGAATCAGCATTAATTATCCAACGGAGGGAACGGGGTTGCAGTAAGTCTCAGTTCCCAACTCACACCATAGATCACAGCAAATGTGAGCTACTTATAGAAAAAAACATTTGCAAAGTTCAGCGTGCCCTAACCCCCTCCTTTCCGCATACACTTCTGCATTCGAGTTGTGCTTGGGGGCTGCGCTTCTGGGACAGCTTTCCCGACCCACGGTTTGGAGGTGCAGGGGGGCAATAAAAGAAAGCTGGTGGCAGAGGGTGAGGCTCCCGAGCGTCAGCAGTACCGTGGGGCTGAGGCAAGGACTCTTTCCAGGTTTCACAGGTGCCGGCGTGGCCGAGGACATCAGGCCCCTCTCAGCAGTGCTCGGGGAGGTCGGGCCAGGGGGGAAAACCGTCCCCCCGCGGCTGGTCGTCCCAGCAAAGACAAAAAAGGGGAAACTGTCCCGGGGGACGGGCTTTTTGCTGTGCACATTCCTAAGAAGGAGACCGAGGGAGAAGGCCGCATATTTCGGGTTGAGCTAGTGGGAAAACACGCGGAATTGCCAGCGCTGAAGAGATGCGGGGAGGGGGGAGGATGCTGGCCGGCTCCTTTGTGCCGGGGCGCGTCCGGCGGGGCTGCGCGGAGCTGGTCCGGCCGGGAGAGGTTGGTCGGGCCGGGATAGGCTGGTTCAGCCCGGAGAGGTTGGTCGGGCCGGGAGAGGCTGGTTCAGCCCGGAGAGGTTGGTCCGGCCGGGCCGGGAGCCCCAGCGGCAGCGCCCGCCCTGCGCGGCCCGAGCGGCTCCCCCGGGAGCCGGGAAACCCCGCCGCAAACTCTTCGGACGTGAAAACGGCGCGGAGCGGGGCCGGCTGCTTTGCTGGAAGCAGGCACACGTATATTGAGTTTGTCAGGGATCATAAAATGCGAATTGATTATTCAAACAGCCATTGATTATAAAAGAATGCTTACTGCAGCAATGGGAAAGGTTAAAAGGAAATTGACCCTCTGCGTACGTGACATAAAGTCATTAGGTAAATGAGATATTCATACGGGGTGTAATCAAGGTCATGCTAATTTTATTTGCGGTATTCGACTCAAATCTCGAGCTTTTGGGGACAGCAGATTGTCCCTAGGGGGAATAAACCGCCAGGTAGACCACAGGTGCTGTAAAAAAAAAAAAAAAAAAAAAAAAAAAAAAATTCAGGTAAATAAAAGCCGAGTAGGGAAGTAAATCCCCCCGAAGCCCCTCGCCCGTGGTGGGCACTAAGCCCAGGCCAGCCCCAGCGCTGTTGCTGCCTTGGGGAGCTGCTCCCAGGATCGGGGCTCCCCGCAGGGCTCTTCTCACCTCGCTGCTCCCCGCTCCCCTCCGACCGAGGAAGGCTGGGATTGCGAGCAGTGTCAAAGATCCTCGCCTCTCCCAGACAGGATGAGAACGTGTAAAAAAATTAGATTTATTTATGCACATATTTATCCCCTCTAATTATAGAAATTAATCCTCTTACTTATGACTAAAAGGTAACGTCTAAGGCGTCCCTTTGATGTTTAACAGCATCATTTGTGGCTAACATTCCAACTGATTAAGGAATAATTGTTGTTAAATGCTTTACAAGTGGATAGTGTTTAATTGCGAGGCATTCATAATTTTACGGCTTACCACAAAATGAAACGTAATTAAAAACGCAGAAACTTCCAACTGATTTTGTTCCAATTATGTTTATTGTTCAGACTAATTACTGCACAAGACGGGGTACTTTTCCCCATGTCTAAATGGCACACGCTTCCCAAATATATCCTTGCAGGTTTTTCTTTTCCAGGTACAAGCTTGGGACGGCTTTCTGCAGCCTCCGTTCTCCCCACCCCCCACCATTATAATTAAATGCTCCAGCCTTTTCTTCTCTCCCTCATGCAACACCTTGGGATGTGAGAAAGTGATGGCAGCTTTCTTCCCTCGGAGCTCGAAGTAATTGTAGAAGGGCTGATGAATTTCTTGAAGAAACACTTGCCACACACTGAGGAAACCATCTCCTAGCAGGATTTTACAAACCAAAGTAAACAAAGCACCCCAGGGGCGATTTCCTCCTTTTGCGCAGCGTACTTCTCAATTTACCTCAGAAGGGATCACAAACACACACGAGAGTTACAACAGAAATCATACTTGGTTTGGGAAACACATTCTGTACAAGAGGCAGAGAAATTCGAAGTGTTCAAAGGAAGGGACAGTCATTAAAATACCTGCCAGGCTCGCTGCCATTCCCTTAACTAACCTTCCTTCTTTCCCGTGAACTCAGAAATCTCTTCAGCATCTATTTTAACATAGATATCCCTGGACGGGGGGGTGGGAAGGGAGGGGGGCGGTTTGAGGGAAGGGGAAATAAACCAACCCATACACCCCTCAGGTCCATCTCACCAACACCTTTAAAACACCCTCATCCTCGGAAAGGGCTGGCGAATAAAGTTACTCGCCTAAATTCGCTGTTTGTTCTATCGAAGAAAGTTTATTGTGCAAATGGACTTATTTATTTATTCCTGAGTTTCTCCATCCCTCAGCTGGGCTCTTGGAGAAAATTAGAGAGTTGCCCGAGATCATGGTGATAAAAAATCACTGCTTACAGTTAAAGGGAATAATCACCTCAATCAGACCCTGATAAAATGGGGTGGGGGGGGGGAGGAATATCAAATGCCCAATACTGCTTACAGTTTGCTTTTTTCCTTTGGGCTCCAAAGCGTTAGGAAAGGATCACACACACGTATTTATTGCTCCTTTTGTCTCCTTCTCTCTAGCAGGATTCAAACCTCTGCGCGTGTGTGCGTGGTTCGGGGGGTTGCTGCTCTCTTTGGGAAGGTTGCAGCATTCACAGGTGTGCTTTGGCTCATCACTGTAACCCTGTACAATTTCCCAATTCTCCTGGAGGGTTTAATCTAGGTGTGAGAGTAGAAAAGTGTTTAAATTCTACTGGGGAAATAAGCGGGGCCGGGGGAGGGGGGAGGAATTCCCTCTTTTGGAGAGTCAGAAATAGCCCAAGCTTTCCAAACGGATGTTAAAATTGGACATAATGGAGCAATACCTCTTTCTTTCTTCTTCTTTTTTTTTTTCCCTTTCCTTTTTTTTTTTTTTTTTTTTTTTTTTCCTCTTCAGGTATGAGTCTTGAATCCTTTCATTAAACTGACACAGATTTCCAGAGATGGAGAAAAGGAGGGGTATCTGAGGTGGACATTTTATGTAAATGAGCAAATCCGAAATGTATTACAAATCCACTGTAATAAAACTGACAGTTTTGACAGTATTGACAACATAAATATATGTTGGAACACAGCACTTTCAGACACTTAACCGATGAAGCAATAAAAAGATTCGACTACAATATTTCAAATAATCGACATTGATGTTTTGATACATCATTTTTATACCTCGAATCGATCTATCACTCTATGACCGGTCAATTTTAAGTAAAAATCTGCGCAATTATTTACGCTATTGCCAATGACGACCTAATAACTGTTTTCAATTAATTACAGCAAAACTAAGCATTATGAGGACTAACCGGCCGCATATTCCATTGTATGGCATTTCTTGTATGGAGAGCAAACACATATATGTGTATTGCATTCTCTTTGTGGGATCAAAAGAAAGACATACAAAGACGATCACAATCCTGGGGGGGAGGGTGGTGGAAATAAAAAGCAACCTCTTTTCGGGAACGCACTGCCGGCTCTCACCATGTACTTCTAGGAAACAGGCTGTAATATTTTGTCAGCTCTCTCTGTGCAATACCAAACCGGGCTCTCAAGATTTTTTTTTCCTTTTCTCTTTGGGCTATGCACTGAAACCCACTTCAAACAATGGGCCGAGCAGTTCTTGGGGGGGAAAAAAAAAAGAGGAAATTCGTGCTTCGAGTGATTGCCTGTGTGTTGTGAGAGTCTCCGGATCATTTCAAAAGAGGTAGGAGTATATTGTTCTCTCCGGACCGAGAACTCCAGTGTAAAAATGAGAGCGCTCCTCTTCTGGAGTTTTATAGGCAGCTGGAGAACAAAAGGGGATATTTTGAGTGAGCTAGAGCAGAGCTCTGAGCAGAGTTTGAAACCTTTGCCGATTGTCTGATATCACACTAAAGCCATTTAGTTTGCCCTAACTGTCCTTTCGGTTACCATGTCATACTGGAAAGATTAAATTTTTTTTTTCATGCTTCAGGCTTCTTCGAACAATTGCAAACCGGATTTTTAACTACCCAGTGCAAGCAGTGTTAGTGGGAAGACCTAATAGGTGTGTGGTTGTTTTCTTTTTTCTTTTTCCTCTAGTGTGGGCTATGGAAATACACGTCGACTGTTTATGGTCTCCACTTTTACAAACATTCCACTTTTACAAACATTCCAGACAAAATAAAATTAAGTTTAAAAAAAAAAAAAAAATTCTCATCTCTTCTCTGCCTTTGGTGCTTCACACCCACCCGCCTGACACGAACCGGACAAACGTGAAGGGGTTGGTCTCTGTGCCCCTTCCCACGGCGGGTGGGATGCGGGAGCGGGCACAGCAGCGTCCCGCAGGAGCCGGGGCCGGGCGGCGGGGCGAGCCGCTGGCCGGCTCCGTGCGGGCTGTGCTGGAGCCCCGCCAGATAGCGCTAGAGGGCTGCTGATGGCAGCTCGGGGCTGCCGAGGGCTGCTGATGGCAGCGCCGCCCGGGGCAGCCCGCCGGAGCCGGGCACAGCCCCGCACAAATCGGGGCGGCACGCAGGACGACCCCCGAGCGCTCTTGTTCCTCCAGGGTTGGGGATTTTCCCTCTAAAAAAAAAAAAAAAAAAAAAAAAATAGGGGGAGGAGGGGTGGAAGAAAGAGTAAAAAGCGAAGTTAATAGGTAAGCAGATGAACCTCCTTCTAATCCAGCTCCCAAAGATCTCGGTCATACCGCAGTCGAGGTCAAGAAAAGTTCACCGTGATGGGCTACCATTGACTTTCAGGACCAGAAAGATTTTCGACAAATAATAATACATTGCTGAAAAGTGAAGTACACTACTGGCAGACGGGGGGATCGGGGTGAGGAGCTAAATGAACCCAGTGATCTGCAGAAGCTAAAACGTGCATGATTTCACAGGGGCACCCGAGATGGGACCTCGAAAGTCTTGCAGCTGCGGGAAGTCGGAGGTGAATCAAAGAGTGCTGAGACGAATAAAAAGTGACTGAAGTTGTAGAAAGCACCCGTAAGGGCAAAGGAGAGTGTGGTAAAGAGCGGGTTTGGGGCAAGAAATTTAACTGTGCCACAGTCCCGGTTATAAAAAGAAAATGGTACTATTTAAACTCCACACTTAGCCTTGCAAGCAAAACAAAAAGTAAAATTCACGTGAATTTCACTACGGTGTCACGGTGATGTCCCGCGTCCACATTTTAACAGGCAGATTGCTTTCTTCATTAATTATGACGCATTGCCTAGATAGAGATAAAAAGCCAGTCCGAATACGCTAAATTTTTCACTGTCTTCCATGATATCCTTGACCCGTCTAAGAGCAGTTTTGCTTTCAAATGCAGTCTACGTGTTACCGAACACAATGGCATCATCCAAAATACTTGAACTCAGCACACAAACAAACAAACATTGAATAAAGTTACAAACAAGATTAAGGTTCAAGTTATTTGTCCCTGTAGCAAGGCGTCAATTGTCCTAACAGATGTAGGGACGTTAAGAGGATTTAAACCATGCGAATTTAATAAACCAGATTAGCAATAGGTTGCTTTCCACAAATGCTAAGAACCGGAAAGTAAATCTAGCCTAAATTACCCATCGGACCAGAGGATCACCTACAAGGAGAGCTCAAAATTTCCTACAGGGTCCGATAGGACTTCTTGCCAGCACGGCTTGTTTCCCCCTAAAAACTTTCTATTTGCATTAAATCTTGTGCTAAGAGCACACGCGCGTGCAAAACAGCGGTTTAAGATCTCCGGTGGGATTTATTCTTGAAATCTGAAATATTACCTGTTGTGCCATCCGCTTTTGCAAGGCTGTGGAAAAAGAGAGAGAGAGAGAGAGAGAGAGGGAGGGAGGGAGAGATGTAACGAGCAAGCAAGAGAGGCATGTTTCAAAGCCAGCAAAGGACTAAGATGCCACACTTCGGAAAGGCTGATTGAAAACAGACTCTTCTTAACTTTTAGCGGATTTTCTCTCTCGCTCCCTCCGAGGGCTAAGAAGCCGATTTGGGAGTTTGAAGGGAATAGGTTTCAGCATCCATATTTGTTCTGGTGCACTTGTAAAATGCGATTTGAAGAGGATCTTTAGCCCTCTGATTGTCTTTGTATTGTTTTTCTTGAAACGGATCTTTTGCCCTTAATGAATCCCCACACAGCTGGACAGCTCCTGCTCGGACACTGAGAGCGCTAACCCCAAACTGACCCCAATTTGACACCACAAGATGAAATTTTACCGCCTGTTAAAACCATTTCCAGCCTCGGCAAAAGGAGCTGGCGGTTGACTGAGATGCACTTCCATACCGGACACCTCATTTCTCTTTGGACTTTTGAGGCGACGTATCAGGGAAAAAAAAAAAAAAAAAAAAAAAAAAAAGCGAGCATACACAAAAAAAGACACCACTCTGATTCGTATCTCACACTTTTCCTGAAAACAGCCCTCGCTCTGAAAGTGATGCAGGAGAAATGGAAATTAGCCATTTTAATTTTCCTGAATGGCTTTTTTTTTAAAAAAAGAAATGTCACCGGTTGGGGGGGATAAATAAAAAAATCACCTAAGTATGTGAAAACCCTCACCCTCGGCACGTACGTATCCCATTTTCCTCGAGTTCCCAACAGCATCTTTGTTAATAGATGAGTACATTCACTTAAGGGTGCTAAATTGAGATCCCTTTTTAATGGCTAAACTGTAGCGCTTTATAAACCACGCTCTCTGTGTGCTTTAATCCACTGGGATAGTGATGAGGAAAAAGGCTTCAAGTCTTTTCACGTGGAAAAAAAACCCACAGGAGGAACATGAAAGATCTTCATTTAACTATATGAAATTTCACTTTCTATCAAGTTAAAATAATTTTTAAAAGTTGGTCCCTGTCCCAGATTACAAACATGCACAGCAGGGCAAGACAACGCAGGGGGTTAATTAGTTTGGGGGGTGGGGGGAATTAAACAATTGAAAGGAGCAGCACTGAACACTGCAAAAGTCTTTGGCTGCTTTTTTTCAGCTTTGATTTTGGTCTGTTTTCTCAGAATTTCTTAATCAGAGGAGCTGAGATTTACAGAGACTTCTGTGAAAAATGGAATGAGCAAAAAAAAAAAGTGGTCTAAAATTATATTATAAGCAATAAAATAATTTCTTTTATGGGAGACAAGTATTCTAACTTCTTATAGAGAAGAAAACTGATGAACTTCTCTTACAGCTTGAGGTCTGAAGAAATGCAGAGAGCCTTAAATGCAGCTAGATTACTTTTGCACAGCCAGTTTATAAGGAAAGACCTCTTCTTTGGTGATACTGAAACTATTTTAAAAGAGACTTGTATATCTTAAGAGACAAGGCTCTGGGTTTGCACTGCCACGGTTAAAAAACAAGTTTGGAAGCTACAAATATTTGAAACACGTCCTCTAAGCTGGCTGCATCACAAGCAAATGATTCCATGCAAGTTGAGAAATCTGGCATCTTTGGGGCGCGGGGGGAGGGAGGGTAGTGAGGGGGAAGAAAGAAGGAAAAAAAACCCAAATAACATTCACCGATGACTAGATCTCTTTTAAAAAAAAAAAAAATCTGCTAGAAAACTACAGCTGTAAAAGTAGGAAAGGATTTGCATAACCTACTGCTCTGTAGGTCTCCGTGCACCCAAAGGATTAGCCAAGCATTCATTACCATGAATATCTTGAATTACGTTACCGATTTATACGACAGAGTATAAAATACTGCACAAGAAGACTGGCTTTTTCCCTGCGAAATGAATTGACTTAACCACTGCTTGAAAGAGATCTACATACTAAGGGCTCTTCTACTCACCTCTCTTTACAGTCCCGTGAAAGTCAGTCACAGCAATTCGGTTGCTCTTAGGACTAGCTTTAATCTTGGAGGAGATCCTCTAGGAAAAAAAAAACCCGTGTCTGCTCTCCGGCTTCTGGCGGGTTTTAAGGAGGGTGCAACTCTGGCTAAAAGTAGGAGAGGGACTTTTCTCCGTATTTCCCTCATATTTGTAAATACAGCCCTGCTCTGCAGGGCTCGGCGCTAGCGGAACATGCAGGAATGCCCACTGGCGTTTGTCAGCTCTCCACACTATCTTTCTTTATACGTGAGGGCTGATTTCCCGCAGACATCATTGTTATGATGGCTCATTTAATCAAACTGTTTAATTGCTCCGGTAATCACTATCATCATCACAGGTACTCAATCATTCATCATTTTGGAGGGGTTTATTGACCTCCGGAGCTCATTCCCTTCGCCTATTAAAATCAGGCCAAATATCTATAACTAGCCCTTGAGTCATTTTCTTAAAGTTTAAAAAAAAAAAAAAAAAAAAACCAAAAAAAACCAAACCTCTGAAAATCAACATCATCACCACGAAAAGCAAACCAAACCAAAATCTAACGGAATAATACATTTTCTGCCGTGTATTTTCAAAAGCCGTCTATGTATGAGGCCACATTCACAACTGGGCACATAATCATTGATAAATTCCACTATTAACGGGATAGTCTGTTTTAGATTTTATGTGCAGGGGACCGTGAACGAGGGTGGGGGGTTGGGGAGGACAAAACTGCAGCAATCGATAGTTTGACCATCGCTCCTCCCCTAAACTTCAAGCATCCCCCATGATTGATGATCCTGGGTAGCTTTGGTAATTGACTGCTCTGAGGTAAGGCATGGTGTAGCTTCAGCGAAGTGATTGGGCGAGAGAAACGCACCAAAATTAACGCGCGTTGTGTGTGCCTATGTGCTCGGAAAAGTTCATTTGGTACTCGAGGGTGGGGGGGGTGCATCATCTCACTTAATTTGCTAAATAACCCCACTGTAATTAGCACTACCATTAGAAGGCATTACCGAGCTAATACTCCAGCATACATTCCACAAGCGCAACGTCGATAAACGGTAAAGTCCAGCAACACACACACGTAAATACTGCGCTCACCGCCGGACCCGCGCAGAACGAACATGCAAACAGAAATCTACATAACATCTGGATCTCTCCTACAAAAGACTGAGCATGACTTTGTTTTTAAGCCCTTTACAAAGCCTGGCAGCCTAATCGCAAAACTAAAAGGGATTTCCCCCCTCTTCCCTCCGCCTCTCCCCGCCCCCCCCCCCTCCTTCAAGACATCCAGAGCGTGTTTGATAGCAGCGATCACTTAATGAAGAGCGGTGCCCAGCACGGTTTGAACGAGGCGTTCTCTTCATGCCCTGGAAAATTAATTTTTAGCGAAGCACCATGAGCGGCCGGCGGGAGGAAGCGCGGCGGGCGGCGCGGCGCGCTGGCGGAGCCGGGCCGGCCGTGCCGGAGCAGCCTGGCTGCCGGGGGCTCAGCAACTTTGCGCGGCCCCCCCGTGCGCTGTAGCTCCCGCTGCCCCCGGACCGAGCGGCCCCAGCGCCGCCCGCCGCCCGACACCGCGGGTAATCGGAAGGTATTTTGTTGCTCAAATAACCCAGCGCGAACCAACCCGGGGCCGGGCTTCTACCGCACTTTTCTTCTCGCTCTCCGCAGTTTCCCCTGCCTCTCCCCCCCTCTCGCACACACGCACTCTCCCTGTCCTTCCTCCCCTGCCTCCCTCCCTCGCTCCCTCCCTCGCTCCCTCCCTCCCTCCTCCCTCCCTCGCTCCCTCCCTCCCTCCCTCTCGCTCGCACGCTCGCTCGCTCCTTCCTACACGCCGTGCTTCGCTCGGGGCAGGGGCTGCAGCGCGGCTCCCCCCGCGCGGCGCCGCGGCCGCCCCGCCGCCGCGCAGCGCTGCGCATCCCCGGCGCTCGGCCGGCTGCGGCGCCCCGCCGCCCCGCGCCCGCGCCCGCCGCGCCCGCCGCTCCCGCCGCCGCCGCTCCCGCCGCCGCTCCCCGCCGCCGCCGCCGCCGCGCTGCAGGACTGGCTATGGCCACCACTACTTCCGGGTTCCGTCACTTCATTCTCCCGCCGATCAGCGCCGCAAAACTGAGCCTCTTCTATAAGGCAGCCGGCAGCCAACCTGCCAACACTTACTGACACTCACTCATCCCAGGAGTGAGGGAGAGAGCGAGACAAAATACCTGCCGGGAGGAGGAAAAAAAAAAAAAAAAAAAAAGGAGAGAGGGGGAAGTCCGGGCTTTGCAAACTATTCAATTTTTTCTTCGCATCTTTCCCCACCCCCCCTTCACAGTACTTTGAAAAAAAACAAAACAAAACCAAAACCAACAACCCTATAAGCGATCCTAAAAGGCAAAACCCGAGCACGGAGTTACTGGAAGAAGAAACCGGGGTTAAAAAGATTCCTCCTCTCTTCTTCATCATCATCAACCATCATTCATTCACTACCTTGACATTCCCTGGCTTTGATTGACAGCTGGAGTGGCAAAAAGCCATGAGACACGACAGTTTGGTTACATGTGGGTTGCTGACGGGCCGATCGTAACCTTCAGTTTGGGGGCTTGACAATTATTTTTTTTTTTTTTTTTTTTTTTTTTTTTTTTTTTTTGCGTAGAGAAAGAAAAAAGGAAAAAGAGACACAGAAAAAGGAAAGAGAAAGAGACAGAAAAAAAGAAGAAAACACAGAAACTCATCGTGGTTCTTGACTGTTTTTTTATATATTGTTGTTGTTGTTGTTGTTGTTATTATTTACCCATATTGGAGGATAGGAGAAGTCTATAAGTGGGTTGCAAAAAAAAAAAAAAAAGGAATCTTCTTCACTCTAAATCACTTTCTTTGCTGGACTGGGATATTAAATATACGACACATCCAGGAGTTTATTGGAGCGCAGACTGATGGCGCAAAGGGTAGGTTTAAATCTCCAACACTTACCTATATATAAATCCTCTCTTAAGAGGGGCCTGTCCGATTTGCTCTCCTCTGTTGCTGATGATGATGGCGGCCACTATTAAAAAATAGCAGCAAAAATTATTCGCTGGCTTTTTGTGTGTGTGCATGAGTGTCTCTGTGTGTGTGTCTCTCTGCAATTGTTCCACGCTTTTTTCCTCTCCAGCTTTTTCCCCAGCAGCGCGATTTCCCTGCTCTCTGCCTGCTCAGTAGCACGGGTTTCACAGGGGAAAGCTTGCTGCTGCAGCTGCTGCTGCCGCCGCCGCTACTGCTGCTGCCTAGCAAAGACTAAGAAATACATATGTGTGTCTGTGTATATACGAATGTATATATATGTATACACATATAGCTGCTTCTCTTTTTTTTTTCTTCCTTTTTTTCTTTTTTCCTTTTTTTTTTTTTTTTTTTTTTTTTTTCTGTCTCTGGCTGTGACAAGGACAAGGGGAATTGCTACTAAATAATGTTTCTGGTAACTTTCAGATTATTTCCCCCTTTATCTCTCCCCCTCCTCCCGATGCACTCTACCTTTCCTCTCTCCTTTCTAGTGTTGATTTATTTATCTAGTTGGTTTTGATTCTGCTTGTTTATTTTTTTCTTCTTTTCTAATGCAGAGTTACTCTAGTTTCTCTCTTCCTTTTCCTTCCTTTTCATCCCCGTTTCCTTGTTAGGGTTTCTCCTGCCTGTGCTGAAGAGGACCATCTTCCCCCACACACGCAGACAGGCAAACACACTTTCCCCTTTTACCTCTCCTCGCACCCCCACTCCTCCTTCAGCCCCTCCAGCCCCTGCTCCCCGTCCCAGTCGATTTTATTTTGAGCATTTCTCTCTCTGTTGTGGCTGTTCTTGTTTTGTTTTGCTCTGTTTGTGTCTGTCCGGGTGCTTTACTCTCTTCTGACTTTTGTTGTTGTTGTTGTTTGTTGGTTTTTTTTGTTTTGTTTTGTTTTGTTTCTGTTTTTTATTCCTCCCTCTCTTCTCCTCTTTCTTTTTCTTTCTTCTCTTCCGGCCCGCTTTTTGACAGTACGATGAGCTGCCCCACTACGGCGGGATGGACGGAGTAGGGGTGCCGGCGTCCATGTACGGGGACCCCCACGCCCCCCGGCCGATCCCCCCGGTGCACCACCTCAACCATGGGCCGCCGCTCCACGCCGGACAGCACTACGGCGCCCACGCCCCGCACCCCAATGTCATGCCGGCCAGCATGGGCTCCGCTGTCAACGACGCCCTGAAGCGGGACAAGGATGCGATCTACGGGTAGGTGCGGCGGGCCGCCCGGCGCCGGGGCCCGGCTCGCAGCGCGGGTGCCCGCGGAGCGGCGGGGCAGGAGCGGGGCGGCGGCGCAGCCGGGCCCGGAGCGCGGAGGGCGGGGGGAGCCGCAGGGTCCGCGGGAAGCGGCGGCAGGGCAGCCCTCGCTCCGGAGGGACACCGCGCCTGGCACTGCCGGAGCCGGCGATCCCGGGACCGGGGGAGCCCAGCCCGGCTCGGCTGAGGTGCCAGCACCCACGGGGAACGGGTGCTGGAAAACAGACTTCTTGGGGAGAGAGGCTAGGTTGGAGAGAGGTAGTGTTGCCTTGTCCTTCCTTTTTTCTTTATTTATTCGGTTTTTTTCATCTTTTGTGTTTTGGATGGGGTGGGGGGGTCCTTTCTTACCCGTGGTGGGTTTTTTTTGTGGGTTTTTTTTTTTTTTTTCTTTCTTAGAAAGGCCCCACTTAGGAGTTAGAGACTCTCATTGCTCTGGATTTTAGTTGGAGAAGTGTTGTTCTGGTGTTCTCTTCTGTGCCATAATACCACTCTTCCAACTTCGTAAATAAAGAGCTATTCACATCGCGGAAGGTAGTATGAATAAAAGGGATTCACTTATGGCAAACAGCTCTTCCCAGAGACAGAAGACATAAATACATTGGGGGCAATGAGCTGAATTTTCTATTTAAGAAAGAAAGAATATGAGGAAAAAGAAACCTATACCCAGCAAAACTCAAGCCTGCACCAGGGTTTTGCTTGAAGGGAATGACACCGATTCCCTTCAGTGCCTTTTGGAAAAAATACTAGCTGATCCTAAAAGAAGAGGTAGTAACATCTATGACAGAGTGTGGGGCCTTGATCAGACACCAAAGGGGAAAAGAAACAAATGCATGCTTACTACTTAGTACGCAGATAATTTTTTTTTTTTTCTGACTACACCAACTATGGGAAAATATTTCGCGAAGTGCTCCCTTCCTCCACCCCCTCCCCAGCTCACTTATCTGGACAGATGGTATTTTACTTGGGTGTGCTTCCTAAGCCAGGAAACTTCACCACATTTTTGTTAGCAGGCCCCTTGAAAAATAAAATTACGTATTAAGTAGTTTGCAGTTTGCCTAGCTGTGCTCTCGTTTTAGGTCATAGCTGGAGGGTAGGGATGGGATCTTCCAGGTTTTGCGGTATTTTAAGCTGTGGCAAAAGTGTAACATTCTCAGTTGAGCTGCTGCTGAACGCGTTCGGTGCCTTGTGCGTTTAGAGAGGTCACTTTTGTCCTCGTCGGTGAGGACTGCACGGGGAATGTGGTTCGGGCATTGCAATTTCAAAATTTAAAAACAAACAAACAAACAAACAAACAGAACAACAACAGCCAACTCACTACCAAACCCAGTATTTTTATTTCAAAATGTGGTTCTCCACTGCTCTGCCCAGGGCATTACTGCGAGACTGCAGAGTGGGGTTGTGCCCGTGTGTCCGTGTCTATGTGCATTAAAAAAAAAAAAAAATACTTGTTGATTACAGCTCTTCTTTCCCCCTCTCCCCCACCCCCTCCCCTCTCTTTGTGTGCCACCGCCCGGTAGGCACCCGTTGTTCCCCCTCTTAGCTCTGGTCTTTGAGAAGTGCGAGCTGGCGACCTGCACGCCCCGGGAGCCCGGAGTGGCCGGCGGGGACGTCTGCTCGTCCGACTCCTTCAACGAGGACATCGCCGTCTTCGCTAAACAGGTCCGGCACCTCTCCCCCGCCCCCGACCCTCACCAGCGCTCCCGCCGCCTCCTCAGCGCCTCGACCCGCACGGCCGGGTGCTGCCAGGGGCAGGGGCAGGGGCAGCCTTCCTTTCCCTTCCTTTCCCTTCCTTTCCCTTCCCTTCCCTTCCTTTCCCTTCCTTTCCCCTTTCCCCCGCGCCCCCTCTCCGGCGGGGCGGGGGTGCGCCCTGGTGGCCCGGCTGGCCCTGACCTCCCCCCGCCCATGGCCGGCAGCCCCTCCGCGCTGTCGGGCCGGGACTCCCGGCCTTGCCCTCCTGCAGTAGTGACAGGGGAAGGTGGCTGTGCTTTGGAGGCAGAGGGAGCGGGAGGCGGGCAGGGGACCCAAAGGAGAAGGGTCCCGTGGGACCGGCGGCCGGCTCAGTCCCGGACCGGCGAGAGCGGAGCTGGCTCCTCTCCGCAGCTCGGTGTCCCGGGGCGTTCAGCTGGATTTTGGTACCGGCCGGTTTTGTCAAAGTGATTTTCCCCTTTCGGGCGGTCCGGTTACGGGGGTAAAGACAGAAGCTGCAGTTCACACCGCTTTTCCTTCTTCTCGCAGGTCCGCGCCGAAAAACCACTTTTTTCTTCAAATCCAGAGCTGGACAATTTGGTAAGGCCTGCTGGCTCTTCCAGCGCGCTCCCCCGTGGCCCTTCCCCTCGGGCAGCTGCGGGAAGCGCCCTCCGCCCCCGGGCCGGGCCGGGCGGTGCGGGGCAGCGGGGCCGGGCACCGCGCTGCCCGCATGGAGCGGGGCGCCGGCCGGCCGCAGGCTGCCGGCAAGGGGCTTCAAAGGGCTTTATTCTTAGAGCCAGTCAGAGAGAAGTCTCAAGCCCCAATGCATTGCAAAGCTGAGTTTGAAAGCCACGGGAAGCTAAAAGTGAAGGAAGTAACTGCTTAAGAAGAGAGAGCTGGAGATTTCTAGTGTAATTCTTTTGCTAATGTGAACGATTTCAATATTCAAAGTGCCTAAATCCGCTTGTAAAGAAGATGCCAAACTATTCAAACACACATTCACCCCCCCTTTCTCCTGCGGGCGGGGGTGGGGGTGGGAGCGTGTGTTTGACTTCTCTGCGGACCCTCAGGGATGAGGGCCGGGGTGCTGAGAGGGGAACGAGGAGAGGAAGAGGTTTTCTCCAAGATCGCGGTAATAAAGCGCTAATCACCGCTCCTGGAATAAATATGATAAAAATCAAGTGTTTAGCTTAAAGTTGATCAGAATTGTTGAAGCGTGACCAATGAGCTAAAATCCTGTATAATGACCGCGCGCCCTGACAATCCCCTTCTCCCTCTTTCCCACTCGGGCTCGCGGCTCTGCTCAGCCCCCGTGCTTGTCTCCCACGTAACCCCTGGCTCAAAACTTTCTTGCAGATGATCCAAGCAATACAAGTACTAAGGTTTCATCTTTTGGAATTAGAAAAGGTAAGAGTCAGGAGGTGGGCGGGGGGCACGCCATTCCCTGCCCCCTCTCCCCTCCTCCTCCTCACCCCCCCAACCCCCCCCGGATCCCTTCCTCCCGACTGTTTGGGCTGACTTGTAAACATGGCCAGAGAAGATAGGGGTAATGCATTGTGACACTGTAACCTGTGCCATCAGAGCATGTGACACCCGACAGACATGCCCAGACCGCTTTTTTCCCTTTTTTTTTTGTGTGTGTGTGTGTAATTTCAATATTTACTAATATTAAATATTAAACCCCTTTTATCCTTCTTACCCCTTTCCTCAGTAGAAGCCCTTTTTCCCGCTCAGAAACATGATGTTTAACAAAAAGAAATGAAACCACTCGTTCTCCTCTCCGGCTCTGGCAGGCACATTAACCCCAAGCAAGCATTAAATGTTTGGAAGAGGCAGGGGCCCCTGCGAGGCGTGGGCAGGGGCTGTGCCCTGGGACGAGAATGGCTCTTCCCACAACCTCAGCAAGTAGCTTCGTTTTACTGCTCCCGGCCATTTAGACTTTTTTTAGCCCCGGTTTTAACTGATCCCGTCCCGAGTGACTAGTTGTACCTGTCTGGGTTGTGTATGCTCCGGAGATACCACCTGGGTCCAGCTCCCAGTGTTCCGATGTTATCACCAAATCCGATTTTCTTCAGCACACAAGTCAGAGCCCACTATCTCTCTCTCTAACTTGTTGCTGCAGCAAGTCTCTAGAGAATAATATGCGCTGCAACAATTTCTCTATTGTTTCCTTGCCTTCAACTATTGTCCCCCTTAATTACAGTTACTTGTGGAGTATATCAGAGAGTTGTACTTGTTACAAAAAAAAAAAAAAAAAAAAAAAAAAAAAAAACCAAAAACAAACAAACAAACAAAAAAAAAAAAAAACACCAAAAAAACCCTCACCGCAACAACAACAACAAAAAAAGCTGAAATGTGATATTTTGCCATTATTGATTCTAATATTCTTGTTATTCTTTTCAGGTTCATGAATTGTGTGATAATTTCTGCCATCGGTACATTAGTTGTTTGAAAGGAAAAATGCCAATAGACCTTGTTATTGATGAAAGGGATGGCAGCTCCAAATCAGACCATGAAGAACTCTCAGGATCTTCCACAAATTTAGCCGATCATGTAAGTCCTTCTGCTTTCTTTATGACACTTTTAAAGTTTTAAACCTGTTTAGAGGATCTGTCCTGGATTTCTTTGCCTTGCTGCTGTTGTCTGTTAGTATTATTACTATCTTAACCTCTTGCAAGCTGGAACCCCATCTTCAAACTTTTTTCCGTCTCACTTTGCAAAGTCATAGAAATGCAAAAGGTTCCTTCAGTTTTCCAATGGTTTGTAAAGTTCCCTGTTCTGGGCAGCTTGGAGAGCTAGCAAACTCTTGGTTTGATGTGGGGATGGGTGCTTTCTCCTGTTCTTTGCCAACTTTGTAATCAATGCATCAACGTAAGGAAACACAGACAAGAAAGTTAGGAAGAAAGTTTGCTGATTTGCTCCCCCCTCCCCTCTTGTGGGGATGACAAGTGATGAGAATTATTGGCAATACTACACTGCATTAAAAAAAGGGGTTAGCACATTAGAGTTTCCAATGCTTTTGCTTTATAGCAACTTATTGTCAGAATATGGACTTATTGCCAAACGCCTGAAGCATCTTCATAATAAAAGACAGTAACCTTGATGAAGCAATTATTAACAATGTATTACAGAAAGTTGGAGAGAATGATGATTGAGTAACCGTAGGTTAGCGGTTGATTTTAACACTTTAGGAGTTGGTGAATTAGTGTAATGTGTGTAGGACTGAGCATTGGTGTGCCTGGTGAGGAGAGTGCCTTTGTTTTTCCGGGTTTTGGAGCAGCTCCTCTGATCCTTCAAAAGATGTAGATGCAGAGAGACTTTGGGATGTGGAGGGAGAGATTGCAGCTGGTACAGCAGAAAAGGGAAGGAATAGCTCTGGTTAAAAAGGGTGGGTGTGAACTCCACTTTATTTATAGGAATGCATCCCTGGGGGGCAAAGGGGTTCATACAGTTTTAGATTCAATTGAACTAATAATCTAAATGATAGAGTCTAATCTTTTAGTGGTTGAAATATTAATTTAACACCCGGTGTGAAGTTAACCATGCTTTCTGCACAGTCCCCTGCTTTTATTTCCCAGTGTGTTAAGAGTAGCTGGAAGCCCAGAGAGAATGAGCTTTCTAGGAGCTTTTGTTTCCTTTGAAAACATGTAGTTTTTGTGTGTATTTGGTAATTACATTAGACCTGGACTGAAGCTGAATTGGGAGATAAAATAATAATAAATTCTTCTGAATGTCCCCCTTCTGGCGTGGCTTAGTTACGGGAAATATTTTTGGACCCAAGCCTTAGCTTTCATTTTCTCATTTGTATTCAGTAAACATTGCATGACAAGGTTTGTGCTGTGTTTTACATTTTAAATCTATTATTTTGAGAGAAAAGAAATGTATGCAGATCTTCCTTAAAGTTTCTCTGCTTATCAGCTGACTCACATGTAGGTAATAAACTCCATGAAGCCTGACACAATTTCAAAAATATTTGTTTCATGGCATTTTACAACACTAAATTCGTGGGCATAAGTATTCTGGGAGAGTACTAGAAAAGAAATTGAAATGAGTGGCAACCTGAAAGATAGTGAGTCACTGTGTAAAATTTAGAGAAACAGAAAAAAAAAAAAAAAAAATGCATGTTTCTCCAGTACAGTTTCTTTACAAGAGTGTGTTTCAAGTGGAAGTGTAGAAATGGAGCATGCTTATGTTTATATTGAAGAGATTAGATAAACTAGCCTGTTTAGGGTTCTGGCAGATGGCAAATGCTCAAGCCAATTTGCAGTGCTCCATTATAATATTTAAATTCACGCCCAATGATAGGACAGGAGTGGAGGGTGTTAGCATTTTGATAATTTGGTAACTATTATCTTCCCTAAGAAGAATCTCCTCTTGCTTTTGTAGCCCCAAAAACAAACTCAAATAAATATGACAACCCATTTATCTTGCACCCGTTAGGGTTTACCACTTCATTGGGTATTATAATTTAAAGCCTTTTATTTCCTGGAGATTTGAGCTATAACATTTTTACTTTAGCCCCCTGCTATTTGTTTTGAAAGGAAGCAATAATTTGTGCAACCAGAACACCAACTGGGAAATGAAGAGTTGTATCACATAGTTACATTTTATTCATGCGTTTTGGGAAATGTGTCTCCTTATTGGATCTTTTTTTTTTTCCTTTTTGTATATTAGCTTGTTTTCCTGACAAAACTTTAACACCTTTTTATAGCTTAGTCAAACTACCATGTTTTATATTTGCACTGTACAATGTTCCAGCAGAAAGAAATGCATCTTTATTCACAGAAAAGAAAAAGCTCTTAAAAATGGCTAATATAAAACATGCAAGTCTATTAAAAAATGAGCTATCATTTCTGAGCATCTACCTGAAAATGCAGCAGTTCAAGCATGCAAATTTGTCCAATTTGGCTCTCCAGGTTTATTTTCTTTCATTTGCCTTGATATGCATATTTAATATATAGCCTTAGGCTAGATCTCATTTGGTGAAAGTTGGTGTAGGGGTGATGATGAGCCACTTCAGAAGGACAGAGACAGCATGTTGTTTCCTCTGTTTTATGTATTGGCCCACTATTCTGATCCACGGGTCTTCCCCTCATGGTTTTATTTGCACATGAAATACTAGAAGCATTTCAACTGATTGGCTATGAATAATGATAGCCCAAAAGAAGAGTAGGTTAATTTGTTGTGTGCCAAGGTTTCTCTTGTGGAGGTGACAGTTTGTGACAGCTGTTTGACACCCCAAAAATCCATACCCCTCTATTGTTATTAAGTGGTGTAAAGCTGCCCTGTGTGTGTTTAATGTGAATGTGAGGGGTGGTAGTAGTGACAGTGGCAGTGCTGAACTAGGAACTAAGGCAGATCTCAGCCTTATTGTTTTTCTAGACTTAAAACAGACATGAAGGAAAGTAACAGAAAGAGTTGTAGGATTAGTCAATATTTACCATAAGACTTTAAATGGGGTATTCAAATATTGTATGCTTCCCCTTTCAAAATCTCTGCAATTTATATAACTTAATTGGAAACCAAACCCAAAAACAACAAAGGAATAAACTCTTCAGAGATACACCTGTGCTGTAAAAAGGAGAGACCTGAAAGTGCTGTACATGTTTGGCAATAAATGTGTTTATTGAATTTTATTTTAGTGCACTATTAACTGTTATGTAATATAGTTAGTGTAAAGGGTCCAGGGACATGGCAGATCAAATAGTGTAGTGCTGGCCACAAGAAGCTGAAACTTTTGTTATTACTCTGCTGTGTTTAGTAAATATAACAGCCCATAATTAGTGTTTGAATTTTTAACACCCTCAGTTTTTTTTTATTACTCTGAGGTATTAGCTGTAGATGGGAAGAAGGTAATTACAGCTATGCCCTGGCTGAACCAGATTAGTTAGGGGGAAAAAAAGATAAGAAAAGCGGGAAAAAAACCCTTTGCAGCTGCAGTTCAAGTTGGGTTTCCCAGAGCAGACAATTTGTTATTGTTCAACTAAACATACCAGGACCTATCCTGAATTCCGTGTTCAGCCTAAAATGTCTGTTTGTCTGAGATTGTTTGCAGATATTTTTTTTTTTCTTATTTCAAGCTATTCAAATTTGAAAAACATGATGCTCCTAAAATTCGGAGGTTTTAAAACTTTTTTTTGAATGCATGATAACATTTTGCACTTGAATTAAATTTCTTTTGTAGCTGGCCTCACCTGGTGTCATACAATTCTTCCTTTAGCACAAACCTGTTTTGAAGCCTAGTAATTCCCCCACAGAAATTTATGGCTATCCTTCCACTGGCTTTTGTGGGAACAGGATCAGGGCCTCAGTCTTTTGGATATTTGTTCATATATTTTTGTAGCTCAGAGCAATAATACACAGATCATAATTTCTAAAATATTATTAAAACAGACAGAAATATACATACATCTCTTCTATAAAAGAAGACTCTTGGCAGATTAGAAATCCAACATCTTAGCCGTAGAAGAGAAAGAGTAGTCTGGATATTAAACCTTTCAGCTCTCACATGAGGAGATGCTTTAGTTTGTACTTTTGGATACCCAGACAACTTAACATTTCTTTAGTATTTCTCCTCAAAGAATGGTCTGTGCAAATTCCTGACATTTTGTCAGACAAGGAAAAATAAAAACAGTGTAGTACACTAGACATAGTATTACCTGTTCCAGTAATAGAATTAAATCTTTAGGTAAGATTTCACTGAGTAATGAAGAAGTAATTGAGGGCCTGATGCTAGAGTCTGCAGGCATGCCACACTTCTGTGGACTTCAGTGGGAGTTTTGATAAACACCCCAATGAGATTAGACCCCAAAGGTGCCCTTTCTGTCTGCAGGGTGTCAGAAGGAAAAGTAAGTAGCTAACTGCAACAATAATAAGGCAACCTTAGAATGTGCCTTAGGACATTGTGGTAGGCCCTGTGCCTTCTGAAGGGGCAAAGAGCATCAGGAGCTTTCCAAGACCGTAGATAGTGTTGGGTATTCCTGCTTTTTGGCTTTTTGGTGAGCCAAGGTACACTTCTGTCAACAGCTGAAGTCTGAAATTTGAGTGTTTGAACTTTAAATTCTGTTTCCTCAACCTGAACCAATAACGTTTTTCAGTTTCTATTTGATAACTGTGGTCCCTTTTTGGTTTGAGTTATCAGTCTAAATGAAGTGTAGCCACATAGAATGACATACAAGGACAATTAAAAAAACCCAACACCCCCCTGATTTTTCAAGTCTTAGTTCCTTGGTGACAGGTGAATTACATGTCTGATTTCAATCTTAATTAGAAAATACAAAATACACGAGCTTTTCACAACGCTGCTGTGTTCTAGGAGACTCAAAAATTGCTCCTGATGCTTTCTTCAAACACAAAATCAAGGGAGAAGAATTAAAACTTGCACATACATACAAAATATCTGATAGATTTCTGCGCCTTGTTTTTTGTTTCAATTGTGTAACTCGAGTAGAAAAAAGTAATCATATTAAGTATGCATTTTTGGAAAATAAACCTTAGCAATATCAGTCTTTTTTAGAAAACATACTTATTATGTCAAATTAGAGTTTTTAATGGTTTTTTGTCTTACTGAAATTTTCTTTAAATAGTAGGTTTATTATTAAATGCACTTGACATGATCTCTAAGATACCACCCTGAACTTTACACATACAAAACATAGACACAGATGCACACACAGAGACACATGTGCATGCACACATAGGTTTCCCTGTCCTGTGTAGTCTCTCATATTTTCATATATGGCTGAACCTCAATACAGATCTTTGGGGTATCAGTCACATCAGTCATTTCACTGTGTTTGCACATGTTGCTTGTAAGAACAAGGTGAGCAGGATTTGGATTGTGTTGGGGGGGATAATGCCATCTGTATCAAGTAGTTCAGTTCAGTTTTGTGTTTCTGAATTAATTTACCTTTGAGTACAACCATATTTAGAAACAACAAGCTTTATAGCCATTGTAGTTTCTTTTATAAAAACTAGTTGTGTTTTGTTTGATAAGATTAATGATTTTGTCAATCTCATCTGAGAAAATTATGTTGGGGCCTGATCCTGTCAGAGTTGTATACTTGAAACTTCAGTTAAAATATGTGAGTCAAATACTGCTTAGCTTACTCACATGGGTATCAGCTGGCCTGATTGATTTTACTTCCCAGTTATAAATAAGAAACAGATTCCTTATGGTTAATTGAGTCTTTAATATCACCATAAAAAGCAGTATGAGACCAGAATCAGCCCTAGCAGGACTACATACACTCACACAAAGCTAGCCAGAGTTTACTCAGCAGATATTTTGGACATACAAAGTAAGAATTGCAATTTGTCAGAAGCTTATTGTATATCAAATTCTCTGTTAGAGCATCTCTGTTGAAGAAATCCTGTAGCAGCTAAAAACTCTTATGCTTTCCAGCAGATTTTCAGCATCAACAAAAGAGAAATGTGTCAGATTTGCTTTGTATGCCTTTTGTCCTTTCTGTTGCTCTTTTCTAGATTTAGCAAAATTCAATGGTGGTGCTAAATCAATTTTTTTTTTTTTTACTTTCAAGGGAAAAAACACTGGTAAAATTGTGTTTTCTAGGGAAGGCTGTGTGTGTAAATGAGAAACAGTGGATTGCAGTGGAGTGATCTCCTGTGGCCCTGCTAGTACAAGCTTTCCCCATATTGTCTCCTGCTTTTATATTAATTACAACTTGCATTATCAGCTGTGAGTCTGTAGCCCAGCAAATAGAAAATACTGCCCCTGGAGACATAGCTTCTTGTATCTATTTTCCATCTCCTTCTATTGTGCTCTACTCAGTATTCACTGCTTTTCTCCTAGTAACACTGCTCTTTAACACAATTAGGTAAGAGCAAGAGGAGCACCATATTTGGCTCCCAATTATTAGAACTACTGGGAATAGATACATGCGTGCTGTTCACTTTCTGTGGTATCTGGCATTAGTTTAGGTCATACATGTGTGAAATCTTTATAGTATGCACACGTACACAAAATAGACAATTGCATTTTGGCAGATACCATCCACACTCTTCAATGTGTTTCTGCAAAGTGATTACTAAACTTGCAAGAAGAAATGAGAAGTCATGCTAGCAGTTTGTCTAATTTATCTAAAGCTATGTGTTTGATTTCTTCTTTTTTTTTTTTTTTTTCCAGTGTGATAACCCAATACAGATTTCATTGAAACTAACAGAAAAAATGTAACTAGTATTAGTGGGCTTTAGATTAGGTTCCCTTCAGGTGCCTCAACTATACTGGTGAAGTTTTCCAGTGAAGCACACTTTAGAGGTGCTATTTGGTAATTTTTTTTTTCTTTGAAGATGTGCATAAAATAAATACTTTTGATTAGTCATTTGGCCAAGAATTTTATTTTGAGATGTGAGGTTGGAAATGGTCTAGGGCAGAAAAAGATCAGTTCACTGACTCGTACAATGATTTTAGCCAAAACCAAAAGAATGCTGCCTTTTTATGAGTCTGTAAACTCTACCCCTAAAATTATTTGTCTTTTTTTATGATATTAAAATCTAACTATTTCTCTGCATTTCAAATTCCTTCAGCACTCTACTGCTGCATTTAGCAAACACCTTCTCTTATATTTTCTGTTCTCCAACAAAACTCTGCCAAATATCTTCCTCACAAAACGGTGTCACAAGAAATACATTGAGTTCTCAATCAATACAGTTTGTGTTTCTCAAAGCAGATCTACAAACTGAGGTCAAGAGCAGCTCAGCCTGGTAGAGACAGCAAGTGCTTTCAGCTGTGGGAAGTCTCATTCAGTGATCCTATCCAAATTTCCACGGCTTTGTAACAGAAAGGCTGGTCTAGGTCTTGAAATATTGTATGGTAGGTTTTGGATGGCATTTGCCTTAAAACATAGCTGAGCTGTTACCAGTTAATTATTGTAACTTTCATCCGTGTGATAAGGAGCTCCTACAGCAGCCAGCGCGAGAGAGCCCGCAGTACACAAAATTAGCATAACTCACTGTGCTCCCTGAAAAGTTTAGCCTAGGTGAACATGTTGCAATTACTACATTTTCCAAAAGAAGGTTTCCAGCACGATGTTGTTGGAGGGCTAAACTCATGCTATGCTATTGTTTCTTTTCTTTTTATGTATTTCTTCCAGCTCTTTATCTGATTACCATCCGGCAAACAGCTGACGCTAAGAGGCTGCAGAGGGCTGAAGAGCTCCTGTCTGCTGTTTGCCTTCAGCTTGAAGCTATTTGAGTGCCTTCCTAAGTCAGAGATAAAAAGAGAAGCTCATAGGCACAACTGTGTTTTAATCCTGGCTGTAAAGAAACTTGCACAGTTTTTGCCTTTTATTTCCATCTGAACTTTTTGCTAACCTTATTTTCAAATTTTTTTGTTCTTTTTAATAACACCTGGGCTGCTTCAACTTTCAAGACTTCTCATCTTTCTTTTTGTGTTTCTCTCCACCTGACTCTGAAAAATGATGGTAAAATGTGGGGGTTTTGTTTGTTTTTCTTTTTTCTTTTTCTTTTTTTTTCTTTTTTTTTTGTTTTGTTTTTTTTGGTTTTTTTTGGTTTTTTTTTTTTTTTTAGATGAAACTGTGGGGAATAACAGTTTTAATTAGAGAAAATTAATGCAATAACCTCAGTGAATATAAAATACTACTGTTGGTGGCAGTTTTTTCCTGTTGTAGTTCTGTGTGAGGAGAAGTAGATCAGTTTTCTAGGTTTTGGAGGGACTGGTGATTTTGTGCCATAAGTGTTGTTGTGCTGTGTGCTGTGCTGACAGGTTCGGCAAATTTCAGATCCCGACCTGTCTTCTGATTTTACTGATGTCTTCCTGTCATGGAACCACATTCGTGGGTGTATATGTGTGTCTGTCTTTGTGAGGTGAAGGGGATTTGGATCCTTCTTACCCTTTGGTCACCTGAGACTTTACAGGGAACCTTTTGAAGTCCTGGGCTCTTTCCTTTGTCTCTGCTGTGATCCAGGTCAGATTTATGTTGCTGGGTATCGTAGCAAGCCGTTACTTGGCAGTTCTCTTCTGTGTTGCTATACAGCATGTGGTACTAATCAGTGCTAGAAGATTACTTTGAGATGTTTCAATATAGATTTTGGGACTTGGTCCCAATCACATTTACACTGTATTTTACAAAGGGTAAATCAGTTGATTATGCTGAACTTATTCCTATTACATATTGATGCAGATGGGGTCAGAATCAGCCCTGGTCAAAGAGTTTATCCAACTTGTCACTTTCTGCTTTCAGCTTTTCCTCATCCTTTCATAGTCTAGTGTTATTTCACAATGTAGATTTAAACCACAATCAAACCTAAGCAACCTAAGAAGCAAATTTTTTTTTAGGGGAGATTTGTTGTTTGTTTTGCTGTTGAATTATTATAATGTGCTTGATTTAAGTTGTCGCATGCAGGTGACAAGTAATGCAGGTCCAACCTCTACTCTGATCTGTTTCATGTGTTCTTGCTCTCCTTTTCTGCCAGAGGAAATTCCATCTCTTGCCTGCCTTCATGTGGTGCTGATAAAGCTCTTCCTGTACAGTAGAATTCCTGTTTTCCTTTAAGCAACAGCAGGGTATTGGGAATGATCAGGAAAGGGGAGGAGGACAGGAGGAGAATACACTCAACAAAGTAGCACTAAACTTTAAGTTTTCCTCACTTATGTTTTCAAATAGCAGCTCCTCTCTCCAGGAAAGCCAATACCCAATAAATTAGAAAGTATATGTGAATTATGTGACTTAAGTACAGTAGTTCAGCTCTTACTTAGCCAAGTTTTGCAAGTCTGTCTTCTGCATTCCCTTTTGTAGTGTTTTATGCATAGTAATGTAGAAAGAATTACATAAAAATCACTATACGTGTTTTTTTACATAATCACCTGGTGCTTGTTCTTGACAATTCTTGTAAGTGAACTGTTAGAGTGATAAATCTAGAAAGTCTCTTCAAATGTGTCATATCAAGGTGGTGGCTGGGGGGTGAAGAAGCATCTTTCCTGGTGCATAATGTCTTTCAGAGAAAGCTTGCTTGTGAGCTGCCCCTCACAACTTTGACTTTGTTGGAAGCTTTTGCAGCATTTAAATGGGTGACAGAGAGGTTAGGGAGTGAGGACACACTCTTCTCCTGTGTGTGTTCTCCTGTACTTCTTGAGAAAGTTTCCCTCCTCTTCTCCCCTCGCTGCTGTAGTCAGTCTGGAGAAATGAAGTGTGGAGAGTGCATACCAACTATCCTGATCTTAATGAGAATACATAGTATCACAAACTGTGTAGGTAGATGCCCTTCCCTCCTCTGCCCCCCACTACCCTGTAGAACTCCTCAAGAAACTAAACTTATGTTTTTTTTGTCTGTTCTGAAATACTGTTTTCCAGTACTAGTCAAACAATTAAATCCAGACAATTCAGCGGAAAGTTTAAAAAATAAAAAAAATCTGTCCTGTGTTTTAACACGTAAATCTTTGTATCTCTTCTGCTTGCCTTTGCTGAAGAATTGTTACACTGTGCAAACAGCATAGGTGTTTGGCACATTTCACAAATGCTAATGTGTATACTTTCCTCCCCTTCCTCCCCTCTTCTCCCGGTTTGCTTTCTGTTCTTCATTTGCTATTGGAATGGGAACCGTGGAAAAAATTCCTTGGCACTCTGACACCAGAATCCTTCATCTTGGAGAGACCACGATGATGCAACCTCAACGCACTCGGCAGGCACACCAGGGCCCTCCAGCGGGGGCCACGCTTCCCAGAGCGGAGACAACAGCAGCGAGCAAGGTAAAAGGTCAAACTCTTTCCCTCCACAAAGTAGGCATGACTAAAATAACTCCAGCTTTTTTCATGATATCAGTACATCTGCCTTAGAGTAAACATGGAGTGGCAGACTTGCAGCGTAATCAGCTGTAAGTTAGGGAGACGGTATTTCCTTTTCCTAACCCACTTAGCTGCATTTTATTATTATTTCAAAGAGAAATATCTAATCTTCAAACAAGCTTTGTAATAACAATTGATTAGTTCTGCCAATTCCTTTACAAATTTGGTTATCTACAGTTTATTTTTGTGTGGTGTAAGTAAATATAATGACAGACATACTCTCCAGCTGCGGTGCAGTTGTTTGAGTTGGATTAAAGATGGAGAGTTTAACCTGTAGTTTTATCTGAGAAAGAGACTTCTTTGTGAAGTTATGGAGCTGCTAAATTATATAAAATAGAAGCAACCCTGAATGAGACAGAAAAATGTTTCTTGAAATGTTTGCTTGTACAGATTTGTTTCTGCTTCTGAAAATCTGAATTCTGAATGGTAAATAGAGAAACACCTGAACTACAAAACGTCTTCTGTATCTGTATACAGTGAAACTTTCTCAAGGTTCAGGAGGTTTGATTATTATTTCAGTATTTTTTGTTTTATTTCCTACTCATTGCACCTTATGTGTGGTCATCTGCATCCATGCTGAGCGAGTGTCAAAGGCTGTCATTCTGTTATGATAGTGTTTTACATGAGCTCATTAGAAGAATAAGTGGCTCCAGAAGGTGTAAGAGTCAAGCCTCCAGTGCTAAACACTGGGTAAAGATGGCCTGCTGTCATTCTTGGATCTTGACTCAAGAGTTGATTTTTTTTTCTTTTTTTTTAACTTTTTTGATTTTTCTAGTCCAGAGTTTAAGGTGGACTCCATTCTTGCTCTTCCTTGAAAACATGGTAAGCTTCTGCAGTGAGAGAGAGACATTACCTCTTTAAGGCCTTATGATCTGGTCTCACCACGAGATGTTTCTCCTACACCTGCAGTATTTTGCCTGTCTTTTTCCCCACGTGCCCAGCAGAGCCAATTGACAGGGCTGACATCCAACTAGCCTTGCAGGATCCCAAAACTGGAGAAGGGAGAAGCCTTCAGAGCTAGAGTTGCTTTGACTATTCTCATGCTGCAGACTGCTCCCCTCCATGATATTTGCCATGCTTAAACAGCAGAAGAGATATGTGATTTCATGTCTCTCACATGGCCCACTGCTTGGCACAGAGCTAGTTCCCCTCATCTGCCTGATGATCTGGTGTTGTACCCGTTGCAATTCTAGGAACTTGAAAAGTTTGTTTCTGGTAGAGTGGTTTGGTTTTGTCTCCTATTTGTAAGAATTGTTTATACATTTGTAATCTTGTTGCTGATAGAAAGCAGCCATGGCATAGGGTGTGATCCAACTCCAAAATGAGTCACAAGGATTTTTTGCTATGGGATTAAACTGGAGCTGCACAAGACCCAGCATGAACCACTGCAGCTTCAACATCTAATAACAGGGAGAGCTTGACTGCTAAACAGCATATTGGCTGGCCATGGGCTTTACTGCTGATCAAATGTTTAATGGTGTATTGTAGATAAAGTGCTTGGTGTAGCAGATGATTTGCCTGCTTAAAAATGATTCCTCTGATTGGTCTGCCATATTCATTCCACCCCTAGGGAGGAAGTTTCCCCACACCTGTATCACCACCCAGGAACCTCTCAGAAATTAGTAAAGTTCCTTCACTGAGCCATGCTTGATATAAAGAAATCCCTTGTATCTGTATCCAGGGATCTTGCATTTCATAGTCTCTAATCCCTTGTGGTGTAACTTTGGGTCCTTGGGAAATATTGCTAAGCATTAGAAAGAGCAGTTTTTAACTACTACACCAACTTTCCTTTGGAAACAGGTTTCTGCCAATATATATGATTTCAACAAACCAGTTATTCATTTCTGCAGAAGAGGAATAACCTCTGAGGGGCCAAATCAGTCACTGGTGCTGTCCAGTCTAGCAGGGTAAAACATTGCTGGTGTGGCTCCCTTTGTGCTCCTCTGGCCTTCTAAAGGGAAGCTGATGTCCAGTGGCAAATCACAGCTCCATTCAGCTGCTGGCAGCTGAAAGATTATTCTACAGCACCAGCAGAATTCCCATTGGAGGTGACTCTGGGTTGCTCTTGCCTCTCAGTTGTGGGAAAGAGTACAGAGAGTGAAGTCTGTCTTGAATTTTCCTTAGGCTTTCTTGAGGGAAGCAGAATTTACCTTTTAATTCCTGAGCTGATCCCAGACAATGCCAAGGAGAGATGCCCTCTTGAGCTATTCCAGTGCAGTTACTTACTTGGGTCAACTTGGTTTTCCTGCAGTTTTACCAAGAGCTTCCACCAATGCTGCTTCAAGTATTCCACTTGCCCCAAAGGATTTCTTGGAAATGGGAGCTCATTAGAGAGTCTTGGGTTACATTAGCAACTTACAGTCTTCTCCACTAATGCCTGGTGGCAGCAGAGATTGATTCTTCATGGAGTTAGCCTCTTCTGGCTTTTGAGAGCACTTTTCCAGGGGTCTCTGCTTTTGCCTTGAATATATGATGTGCATCCTGTGATTTTTTTAAAAATAATTTTCTTTCATTTTTATTTTTTTTTTTATTTTGGGGAGGGAGGAGATGGAAAGGATTTGGGTGAGTGATGACTGGTTTTTTTCAGACTTTCTCTGCATGAGATAAATATATTTATTACCTGGAAAAATCCATCCATAATTCTTACAGTTTGAATCAAATCAAAAGGGGTAGGCATTTTGTCTCTTTATGGAGGACAGCCTCTCCACAACACTGCATGGCTGCCCTTTGGCATCAAAAGGGTTAATCTAGTCTGTGTTTAGTATTATTAGAAACATGCTGGCATTGGAAGAGTTAAGTAAAGGGCCTTCAGGCAGCAAATGTTGAAAGATTATCCTAATTTTATTAGTGGTGAGTGTCTATGTTGTTCTTAGCATGTCACCTCACTTGTTCAACAGAAAACTAAGCCATACAACATATTGATCATCTGGCAAACCAAAGTAGTAGTGATCTGTAATCCACCAAGCATTTATTGACTTTACCCCAGTTCAGATCCACAAATGCAAATCAGTGCTGTACAATACTATTTTAAAGATCAGTAATTATGCAGCAGGTCCGATCCACTTTCCCCCTGCCCTGGAAAGAGTTAAATGTGTCCGATAATAAAAATAAAACACTCTAAACATCTTACAAAGGAGAAAAAGGAGAAGCTGATTTAATGGTCTAATGAGGCCATCTTCCAGAGACTTGTTTTGTGTAGGGCTTGCTTTGACCTTTCGCTTTGCTCAGGAGCCCAACGCTTCATTTTTCACATTCTTGCAATTACGTTAACGCTTCAAGCATTTCTGACTCCAAGTCAGCTAGCAACACCAGGCATAACTCAACACTGTGAGTTTTTCTCCTCTCTGTAGATTCATTAACAGGTCACCGGGGTCCCAACTGAAATTTAAAACTGACTGGTTCTGTTGGGTTAGCTGAGTTATAGCAAGGGAGATGGCAGGAAAGGGGGTGAGAGAAGGGGAGGGGAAAGAGAAGACCCTGGGGTTTTTGCCAAGGAATATATGTGTAAAAACTCTAAGTGGAAGATTAAAAGGTGTGTGTAGCTTTATCATCCACCCTTTTCTTTGGAGAGGAAAAAGCACATCTGAAAGTCTTCTGGGGTATTGTGTTTTCTTTATTCTTTGTGTAACAAAGTGAAAACAGCCACTGCCTTTACATTACAGGCTAAATGACTTCTAGAATTTGGCATCAGTTTGCACCACAGTGATGGATATGATGCTCCCAGACTTTAATTCCTATTTAATTTTTTTATGGGATATTGCAAATAATGAATATGGCAGATTATGCATGAAAAATGGGAAATAAATCTTTTTAAGGTTTAAAAACATGTGGTCTACAGGAAAGCACCGGGGAATAATTTCAGTTTCATATTTTATGGTACCAGGATTGGTACCATGACCTGATCTATCATATTCATAGTTCACTCACTTGAAGGGCCTGATCCAGCCAAGCCAGATGGAGGCTGTCTTCCTTCAGGATCTTTCAGGAAGTTCAGCATCTTTTTAGGGTTAGACCTGGGATGACAAACTTCACCCATCATAAGTAAGAGGAGAGAGATTAGAAAATTCTGATAGATTATAGAGCAGTAAAAATATAAATGAGTATCACATCTACTTTGCTTTACACATGTGAGTGAGTAGTTCATTGTTGTGGCTTTTTAGGCTTCATTTTTTTTTTTTTTTTAATGTAACTACTTGTGCTGAATGATCTGCCCCTTTATAAATAATATCTGAGGCTACTCTCTAGGGCCAATCTCAAAGTAGTTTAGAAGCACTTCTGTGCCAGCTTGATGTCTGTCCATGATAGCTTTCTTTGGCAAAGACTCCATAATCTGGTTCAGGACAAAGTCAACTAAGATATTAACTGAAATGAAGCATCCATCACAGGTTAACTCTCTGGACTGATGCTTGTTGGAAAAATTAAGCAGCAGTATTTCTTATTCAGTATATCCCATCCTGTAATAATGTTAATATGCAAATCAAATTTGTTTACAAGACTAGGTGATAAAGCCTAAAGGTCTAGTTTAGTATTAGAAACTCTACTAGCACTACACAAAGCTTAGAACCAAACTCCAGTAGTTAGAAAAAGAAGAGGGATATGTTGATGTTAGCAACAATTAAAAAATAACATATTCATGCAAAGACTTTGGAAGCTAATCCAAAAGCTAGTGCTACAACTTCTTTTTCCTAGTTCTGTAAGTATGGTTAGCCTGCTGAAGCTAGTATGCATATTTATCATAAAGATTCAGAACACATTTTTATTCCTTTGTATTTTTACCTATAAAGCGATAGGGTATGGTTTTATTGGAAGAGAGCTGCCTTCTGCAAGAAAGGAAATTCCTGATAGAAAGGCTCAAACATCCAGACTGAAAAATCAAACTTGCTAATAAATAATGCTTCACTGGAGATTCATTATTTCAGAAGGCACAGCTCCCATAAAGGTGAACTGTATGAAGTATGAAAAACTCTTAAAGAACAATGACTTTTTTCAACTGAGGAAGATACAGGAAGCGAGTAGCCCTTATTAATTCATCTTTTCCTTTCAAGTTGGAGGGGCCCGTCCTTGTGTTGATATGTATGAGTAATTCCCATTAATGGTGATGGGAGTTACGCATGTGCACTGACAGAAGAATAGACCCCTTAGTGTTCAAAGCACATGAAATTTACATTTTTTCCATTGCTGTAATTGAGATGTTGACAAATTGGAGAATATTGATGAGCCTTTGTTTTAAGTATTTCTTGCCAAGTTTGCTTTATTTTTTCATGGTTTGAACAATGGTGTGGGTTCAGCAGCAATGAGTAATACGGGTAGAGTAAAGATAACTTTGATTTCAATATTTTGATGTGCCAATAAGAAATAAATTCTTAGGCAAATGGAATATGTTGTTTTAATCATTAGCTATGCATGAAAGAAAAATTGATGTTGACATCTTTGCTGTAAAATCGTTGTAATGGGGCCTTCCTTACAATTCATTTTTGTAAAATTCATTTTGTACATTTTGCAGCAATTGAACAATCCCTGCACTGTGAATAGGCAGAATTCCCAGAAATACTGAGACAGTTGGCCCAGTAACTGCTGAGCTCACACTGCACACCACATGCACATTAACCATGATCATGCCAGAACCAGCTTAGCTAAATATAGTCAAATTTTGATATCCTCCCATCCTTTCTTTTATTTCTGCCTATTGTGTGAAAAAATAAATGTTTGCTGACTCCAGCAATTAAACAATAACTGCAAAAAGATGTGTGTCCCTACCCACTGTTCAATAAGTAGCATTAAAATTTCATAGTGAATTTTCACTTCACAGTACAGTTTTCTAATAATCAGGCTGGTAGCAACTGCGGATTCCTCACCTTTTATTAAATTACAGCTCAGAGAGTGTGTATGGTGTTTAAAATACTATACTTGTATTCAAGTTACTCACCTCACTCTTACCTTTTAATCCATGTAGGTTTATATATTTAGATGTAGATAAAAATCTACATACACATTTACTTCCATATTTGTAGTATGTTTTGCTGGGGTTTCAAATGCAGCCTAGTAAAACTCTGTCAATGGAATGTTTTCATAGTGGCAGTAATCTCTTTAAAATAACCCTAAATACAATATGACAGATGCCATCTGGAATAATCTTTTGCTAGTTGCTTTCAACTTTTATTTTTTCCTACAGCTAAGTTCATCTAAAACTGGTCACTTACTGTTATGGTAAACATAGGGAACTCCTTCCTCCACTTTTGTATGTGAATGTTCAGAGAAAGAAACTGCATGATTTTACCTAAGAGGTTGTTACTGTGGAGAGGTTTGTCTCTGATTTCATGTTTCTGTGTATTTTTAAATATATGTATGTGTATATGTGCGTATATATATTTATTTATGTATTTGTATTTCAAAATACAAAGGTAGGATTCCCCCTTAGGCCATTCCTTCCATCTCAGATCCTATTCAGCCTAACCCAATTTGCCTCCAAATGCTAGATAACATTCCATTCACTAAATTATAATTGTATGTTTGCTACAATATTAATGGCTTCAGAATGCAACACATTCAAATATACAGTATTAAGTGCTTAAATATCTTCCTGTGTTGTTACAGACTAATTTCTTCCTATATATACTAATTTATTTGAAAGATCCAGTGTTGGAATCTCTGGATTTTTTTTTTAACATAGTTGTGTAAAGGGATGTCTCCTGATGCCTGTTAGAGTTTAATTTAGAGTAGTAATTAAACTTGAATACTGCCTCATAAACAAAAGATAAACAATAAACCAGCCACGTTCCCTGCTGTTTCATAGCTTTCTTTCCCAGATGTTTTAGCCTGATAATTTTTACATAGTGAACTACCTAACATGGAGTGCTACGGACAGAGGTCAAAGCCTAGCCCTTTGTAATGGTTTCATAAAAACTTTTCATTAATGAAAAACTACAGAGTTTCCTTTGTGAAGAGATAAAATTGTCAGATACCGAAGGACACTCATTAATTGACTTTTTAATTCTCTCCCTCTTGTTTATTAAGACAGCTCTTATTTTTAAAAAGACCCCAAACCATAAGCTTTATTTATACTGTAGGTGACCAAAAAATGTTTCTATTTCTTAGTATGGGGGGTGCCTGGTCAGTGCACTGAAATACTCTGTGTCATCCTTAAAAAATAAAAATGCCCTTGCAGGAGCTGCTCTCTCCACGTTGATCCTAAGCAAGTACGGAAATGTTCACAGTGGAAGGCTTTTAATTTTTCAAAGTGCTCCTCGGGCTGCCAAGCCTGTGCGTCCATCTCTGGACATCCTCTGTCAGCCATGATCCTTGTAATTGCCAGGTACTGGTAGGACGTTCAGCTGCAGGAGCCATGTTATTTTCACTGGGTGGGGTAATTACTGAAAGCTGAGAATAGCTGCACTAAAGACACAGGGATACTTTCATGATCCCATTAGCATAAGAGAGGGTAAATTATTCATGGCAAGTGAGGATTCTATGGGGAAAAGTATAGTTAATGCACATAGTTTTTAAATGTATCCCTTTCTGCTCTGAGACTAAATTCTTGTTGGATTCAGTTCTCAGACATTTACGGGAAAGCTCTAGTGGCATGTTAGACGCAGTTCATCTCTCTCTGTTTGCAGCGCTCTCAATAGAGACCATCTGGCACAGATCCAAAAGGTGATTAAACAAAATGATCAGCTCTTGTTGCTGTGTTACATGTCCAATACTCTGGATTAAAAAACATGACCCACAACAGTCAGCTAACAAAAAAGATTTTTTTTTCCTCTTTCCCGTTCCTCTGTAAGAATTCAGATGGTCCACAAATGTCTATGCCATCTTTGTGTCCTTATGGCCCATAATCATGAACAGGTTGTGCAAATGGCTCTTTCTGTAACACGGTCTGTTCCAGCAGCATAGAAACATTTCATATTAATTGGGTCAGTCTAATGTTCATAATGACATGGGGAAAAAATACCCAAATGTGTTCTTATAGTAAACACTTAAAATGTGCCTTTCTCCGATTAGAAAGTGAAATTTGACATCAGGCTCCTGTAGCTGATTTATTTTTTAAGATGGACAAAAATCAAAGCATGGCACTGTCATCCGCTTAAAATAGTTTAAAGCCCCTTCTAACCAAAAAAAAAAAAAAAAAAAGAAGAAAAAAAAAAAGGTGGGGGGGAGGGGTGAGCTGTGGTTTAACACCACAATCAGGGAATGAATTTACAGTGCTATTCAGAAGAGTACTCCCTTATCATAAACAAGCTGATAATCACACTGAATCTAACTCCCAATTAGCTCTTTCTTTGCTCACAGAGATCAGTGTACATGTCCTCCTTAAGCCATGATATGTTGCTGTTGAGTCAGACAGAGCGTTTGTATACCTTATGTCATATTCAGAATGTAAGGATTAATGCAATATATTTACCAGAAAACCCATCTAATCAGCAAGGTAATTTTTCAAACCAATCCCTTCAATGCCTGAGCTAAGGTAAAAATGCCAAGACTGTGAAGAGGGGACATATGTATCTTATCTTTTTGGGGTTGCATCAAATGCCAAGTACTAGCGTAAATTCAACAGAAACCAGACATTGTTGGAAAGTAATTAAAGAAATATTGAAATTAAACCTACCATATGAGTGAAATATTTGTAGGCCCATTTTGTTGCATGCATAACAATTTTCATGGAATTGAACAGTATTTCTTTCTCCTGTACATCTAGAGTTGCTCTTTGTTAAACATGACAGAGGAATCACCTCTGTAACTTGCCATAGGATTGGAGGGATCTGTTTAATGCTGAGGGTGTTTACAGTAAAAAATCAGTAGGTTTACTTAGAGGAGATATTTATTTAAGGGAAAAAAAAAAAAAAGGGAGAGAACTGAAAGCTTTCAAATCTATGCCAAGAAAACTAAAATTCAACTATTAAAAGTTTAAAAGAAGCACTGTCTGTTTCCCTTACTGTGCAAGGTGGTTATGGTTTAGCCCCAGCTGGCAGCTCAACCCCACACAGTCACTTGCCCATTCCCCCTGCCAGTGAGACAGGGGAGAGAATCTGAAGTGAAAAAACCCATAGGCTGAGATAAAGACAATGCAATAGGTAAAGCAAAACAAGGAATTCATTCAGTACTTCCCCTCAGCAGACAGGTGTTCAGCCATTCCAAGGGAAGCAGGGCTCCATCATACTTAAGAGTGACTTGGGGCAACAATTACATCACCCTGGGCATCTTCCCTTTCTCTTTTCCACAGCTCTGTATGCTGAGCAATGCACCATATGGTGTGGGGAAATCCTTTTGGTGAGCTGGGGTCACCTACCCCAGGTGTGTGTCCTGCCAAGCTCTTGTGCACTCCAGCCTCTGTGCAAGTGCTGCTCAGCAACAGAAAAAACCCCACCCCTCTGTTATCCACACTGTTTCCAGCACAAATCACAAACATGACCTAATAACTGCTGTGAAGAAAATGATCTCTACCTTTACCAGAGCCAGAATGAAGGTGAAAGCTGTGGGTGAGAGGTAGGGACCTGTGTGGAGTGATGGGGCAGGAGGGCAGGCTCACCCAGCTCACCCAGCTCAGGGCAGCCTGAGGAATGAAAGGGACCCCAGAAACCTTGTGGGGCTTAAGGCTATGGCAGGGCAACTCGTGCTCTGTTATCACGCTGATTTTCGATTGATTTTTTTGCTGTACAGTACTTGTTGAGGGTCCTCTAGAGCATCAAACACTGCATTATGGCACCACACATTGTAGTAGCCTTTTGTCTTAATGCCTTGTCTTTTTGCCTGAGAAGAGCAGTGCAAACCACTCTGTAATTCTTACAGCTTCTGAGCAGCTTTTATATCTCTACAGCAGGGGAAGTAGGACAGGTGAAGAAGATTTGACAGCTGTGTTTATCTGACTCTTAACGTGATTTGACGCATTTGTTTACAGTTCTGAATTTTCAAACCATTCTGATTTTGTATTACTGTAAAATGTTGTTTTTCATTTATAAAATCATGTCTCATTTAAGTAACTGATTGCAGGGTATGAATAAACCTAAATCTGGTGTCTAAATATACTTTCTTAGTATAATTTCTAGTAACAGGTACTACAGGTTGCTAAAGTTGGAGCTGAGATTGCAGAAAGATTTATATAGGCTAAAGTGAGTAATTTCTCATATTTTCTACCTTCCTATTCACTTAAGTTATTGTATAATTCAGACAGATTTTCTATTCACTAAAAAAATCAAGATATCTACATGTAAGTCTTGATAAGCTGAGGATTTTTAAAGTCAGATGAGTGTCTATACGTTTAGGATATCATCTTAAAATAAATGATTGCCATTTTAACCAGTGGTTTCTACTGGTTTGTGAAAGTCTCTGTGCATGCAGTAAATGTAAAAGAGGATTTAAAAATGCTTACAAGAATAACAAAGTACACCTGAAAACACATGTAGAAATTTGGACTTGCAACTTTCTGGAGCTATGTGAGCTATAAAAAAAGCAGTGTAGTCATAAAGGTAGGATAATACAGGGGAACAGTTACTGCCACCACTACCCACAGGCAATATCCAAATAACAGATATAATCACTGGGAAGGCATCTGTTATTTTGGTGGGCTCCCCTGGAGCTTCTCAGCCTTTCATGAGGTAGAGGTGTGTCTGTCTCCTCAGGAGGAACTAACTGCAGAACTGAATCTGAGGGGACCCCATAAATTCTGTGCCCTCTCTGACACATGTTCTTCCCCATCTGTACAATGGGCACTAGAGTTACATGAATTGTGTGGAATGGTCAGCTGCTCTGATATTCCAGGAATGCATGCAGAAAATTCAAGGGTGCTCTTCTCTTGGCCTCCTTGAATTTCACAAAATAAGCTCTGGATTTACTGCATTTGTAAATTATTGTATTGTTTATTTATAAACACTTCCTCTTTTTACCACCACGGTGAAAATGTGTGAATGAAATAGCCTTGATTTTTTAACTTTGCATTATAACTTTTTTTTAATGAACAAGGCTTATAAAGTAGTAAAAAAATGATGGCATGGATCACATCATCACTTCTTTAGTGACATTTCCATAAAGATAAAAAGTCTAAAGTGGTGTTTCCAATGTTTGAAAAATTGTTGTATCACTATATATGGGTATTCCTTGTTCAGTGGTTTTGTTTCTCTCCCCCTGAACAAACATAGCGATTGTAGACCAAGGAAAACTTGGATTCTGTGTTCATATTTAGCTCCTAGGGGCTCAAGGGTAATGTTGGTTTTAAACAAGATTATAAAATGCACTGTTGGTTTTTTTTTTCTTCTTTAGGAATTCCTTAGTACTGTAGAACTATAGAACGGGTTGTGATGCTTAGTGACCTTGCACATCAATAGCTCTGTCTTTTAAACATGGACATTGATTTTTCTCATCCTGGCATGAGAAGATGTAGTATACCCCCTGCTTTGTTGTCTGTGAGTTTTCAGCAGATACAGAGGCAGTGGTGGCTAAGAATAAAAGCTTAGGGCATCAAAGATGGCAACAGTATCATGAATGGTCTGCTTCCTATTTAGGTGTTTTTTATTAATTATGAAATACATCTTATCTATTTGAGGAGGAATTGATAACCTTTTTGTGTTCCTGTTTTTGAGTTTTTTATTACCATCTTTAGTCTTAAGCACATCAATCTAGATTTAATAGCTTGGCTTTCTACAGAACCTAAGAATAGTATTTTAAAGTGCACCAACTAGGTGACTTGATCACAGTTGCAGTACTCATGAAAGATCTGTCTTTTGTTTGTGAATCAGTGGAGGACTGTCCAGAGAAGGTTTGAAGGAAGGCAGTGTGAGCCAGTTAAAGCAGCTCTTCCTTTTCAGAGAAGAGAAGGAAAAGGCACTTTTCCTGTAAGATTTTGATCCTCCTTGCATGGAAACAGTAGCAAGAACAGGGCTGCTACTGCTTTCAGATATGCAAAGTTTGGGTCAAATGCATTCAAATTAATGAAAGCAGAGCGTGAGTCTCCTATCTTAAAAAAAAACCTATTAGGTTTTTTCTAATTTCCATAGGAACTGCTGCCATAAGACATGTAGGATCTACGAAAAGACAGCCATAAAGTTCTAATACTTTCTAATGTATTTTGGAACAAAATTTCATCATACCCTACATTCTAGAGGACAAATGTTAATAAGCACTGGGTTTTTTATATTTGCACGACAAAGTTTTGAATCATTTTTTTCCTCTGGTGGTTTTTATATGTTAAATTGAGCTTCAGAGAAAAATTAATTTGTGCTTTCAGTTCAGTTAATTTCTTGAAATGCCAACAGTTTTGAAAATTTCTCTGTTGGAGAGATTAAAGCTTTGCAGAAAACTCAGACTTAAAGGAATTTGACTGCTCCTGTTTGATTGTACTCAATATATTAATTCAGGTAGGTGTGGAGTTAGAGAAAATAAATGATTCTTTGTTTTCTACTGATACATATGGGTGGTTTATAAGTGACAGCCCCAAAGCCTGTCTATTTTTAGGTTATTTGTGAAGCTGTCTTTACCCTGGCATAAGGAGCTAACACAGGGAAATTGTCTGGTGGCAGAGTTGGCACAATGGCCCTGGTGACCCAATCCCTACTACAGCCGGGGCAGTGAGCCCAGGAAAGAGCAAGACAAAGTGGTTTCCCCCTGCTTCACTGACTTCCCAGCTGCTGTGAGGCTGAAGTCCATTGCTAACTCCAGATGCTCAAACTTGCACTGAGTGCTGTCCTAAACTGCTGGCCTCATAACTCATGGAATGAGCTCAAATTATTTTATGGATGGTTACCTTTGTGCACCCTTGGCACTATACATTCCTCATGCACAGGCTAGGATTGGGGTCTTCTATTTTCTTGTGTAAACAAAGCATTTACTATAACTGACAAGGATTGGTGGAGCAGCCATGAAAGCGAGACAGGGGAATTCAGCAAATTCTCTATTAATATGTGATTTGTACCATGAAATTTTTTGACAACCCTGGCATTTAATTCTTAAATAAGTGAAGAGTGCACTTTTCCTTATAATCTTGCGTTATGCCCAGCAGCTTGCTGTGGTGACACTTGTTTAAGCAATTACATATGTTTAAATTTTCCTTGGGCCTCTCCACATGCAGCTGCAAGTTGGTCATACCTTGACTAAAGGCAGCCCTCATTCACAGGGAGCTCAGCAGAGGGAGTATGGCAAATACACATTTAATTTTATTGCGGGACTTGGTGCTAAGGTTTTAAATAATTTACGAGCGTAAAATTGGGAAACTCACATGAACTCCCTCTCTAATTTTACACTCCTGCCTAAAGAGGATGGAACATCGCACAAATAGCACAAATCAAAATTTTTCAGCTTGAAGCTTCCTTCCTAATTCCTCGCACCTCAGATTTACCACTTACTGATGGCTCTCCATTTCGTGGGACTCCTGACCCTGTACATCTGTTGAAGGGGATAGTTTGGAATGAGCACAGCCTCCTACTCAGAAGGACCGCAGTGTTCTCTTAGCTCCTACTAGATGCTTGAACAAGCAGAGGGCTTAAGTGAAATCCTTTAGCTGAGCCAAAATCTGTTCTTATTTAGGGACTAATCCAAAGCCTGTTAAATCAACAGAAAGAGACTTTGGTTGACTTCAGTGAGCTTTGGATCAGGCCCCTCCTTCCTAATACATCTGAAATCAATGGAGGTACATTGGTCTTCTGCCAGGGGAAAAAAAAAAGAGAGAGAGAGAGAGGGGTTGTCCTTGTGCTTTATTTGTACAGTACCTAACATATTGAGGTTCTGGTTCTCAAACACTATCCCAAGTGCTTCAGTGAGACAACAATAATTTTTACTTGACTATATTGCTTGGTGTTCATGGACTTCCATTCAGGTACATAATTCCCTTGTTTAAAACAGCCATATATGCTGTGCATCCACCTCATGCTCAAACATTATTTTTCTTTGCTAATGTTTTATATTAAGAGAATTACTGCAAAAAGTAAAAAAGGAAGATATCAGTTTTTATAACAGGATTCTTTTTTCCTGTTTTTCTGTGCTCTCAGATTGTTAATAAAGCTGTTTTGAATGAAAAATACTCAGGACATAGAGCATGTAAAACCCAATGAGTGTAACTGTCAACTCTCTGCCTTGAGAAAATTATTAGAGCCCCATGTGTTCTCTACAGCCAAAGGCTGTCACCTTTATATTACTTCTTCATTAATGCCTTTTATTTTTATTTCTCAGTATTAAGATGAAATCTGAACTATAATCTGACACTTTTTAAAGATTTTAATGTAATAATTAGCAATATGGAGATGGCAAATATATTTTAGGCAAGAAATGGAAAAGGACTAAAACTTCTATGTATATTTCAGCATAGACTTTCCATTTTCAGAAGTGCCTACAGCAGCTGATGTAGGACCTCAGTCTGGCAAAGGCTATCACATTGTGTTACTCTGTATATTGCAAGTCCTGTTACTGAAATCAAGAGGCCACAGGGAGGTTAATATTGTCCACCTCAGCCTTTGTAAGATTTGTTTTCAATTGACAATTTTGCTCTAATCAAAAGCTACAAATATTTTCCTTAAAGTTGGTAAGTTTTGTCTACTTTAGCTTATTAGACTTTTGATTAGATTTCATGTGCTTCTGAGTTCATGCACTTAAGATTCATTTTGTGTATTCAGACACTTAGCATATTTTGTGCAAAACATCTGTCACAATGTGAAAACGTTATTTGAGTTAGAAAATATTTCTGGTTCGTATCTTTTTTTTTTTCAGTGGTAAATTTAGACATATTTCTAGAAGCAAAGTGTTAAACATATTTCTAGATGCAAAGTGTTAAACTTCATTAATGCTTTATTTTATTAGACATATTTAGTCAGCAGTCTTTTATCCATTTTGTGTAAAAAGGTAAATTCCATAAGTTTACAGTATTACAAAATTAAGTTTTGATTTAGAGGTTACCAAAATGCTTAATGCATGAAGATGTCTTTCATTTTAGGGAAATGGGGATAGGCTGATCTGTGCTAACATCCTGTATGAATTACAATTCTGCATGTTCTGTTCTTTGCTTGTGAAAGGACCTGAAAAAGAAGAAAATTACTGCAGTGCTCATACTTCATCCAAGAGAGAAGTAACAATGCAACTTTCCAGTAAAAAAACACAGTAAAGACCATCATATTAGTGTAGAATATTTCTTAGATTTTACTTACTTACAGATTTGACTGTTTTCTTTCAGTTTTAAGGGAAATTGTCCTACTTACTTTAGGCACAGTTGATACTGTATATCTTACACTCTATATGCTCCTGTTTTCTCCTTTCTTCTCTCAGAAAAATGAAACTCATCCTACCTTATCTATTTCAAGAAAATCTTCTGTAGTTCATATCTGCAATGATAGATGAAACACTTTCATTTATTTGTGAATTGGCTGTCCTAATTATTTCCCTGAGTTAGATGTTATTAGCAGTTCATATTCCCAGCTCTGAGCATAGTTTTGGATAAAGTTCTGTGTATGAGGAAGGTTTCATGAAAGAAAGGCTTCATTGATTTCTTTTTTTATTTTTAAAGATCTTTCATTCATGCTATTAATCTATAACTCAGCCTTGGTACAAATTTGCCCCTTTTTTGTTATTTTGTTTTCCCTTCTGAATCTGAATTTGGGCAGGCCTTTCTAATCTGGTAATTCATCACTGACATTCAGGGTTTGGTTTCAAACCCCTCTCTACTTTCTTGTAAACTAATCCTACAGTCCTAAGACCACCAAAGAGAATGTCATTTTAGCTAGAAGTCCACACTGTCAGAATTCAGGTTTACTGTATGCCAATTAACCCTCCTTTAAGCTCTTCCAAATGGCTATCAATCTGGTTTGTTTAAAAGAAATAAGCTGTTCTTTTATTTTAGAACTAGTAAAGAATTTTACATCTTTCTAAAGCAATTTTCTGCATTCTTACTGACTTCATTGATGTGAATGTAAAGTACACAATAGGTCAAATTCTGACTTCAGTGGGAGTTGGTGGGAGCACAGTCTGTACATCTGAAGACAGAATTGATTCAATCTTAGTGTGCCTGTGCGGGAAAAAAATCTCAATATAATTTATCTTCGTATAATCAGTGAGTACAGATTTGAGATTTTTCTCTTGCTCCTTTCATGACTGCCTTACGCAAGCTTGGAGGAGCTGCTCATGTTCTTAGTAGGTGTGTGTGTATTTTTTTCCCCTTGTTTATTCACATATAAACATTTTACGTGCTTCCTTAGAGAATTTCCTTGTAAGGTTCCGTTATTCTTAAGAGACTGAGCACGTAATTTGTAAACTATGCAAAGAGCACCCTGCAGCCAAGGCAAACTCTCCAACCATCCACTTGGACCTGCTTTGCTTGACTACTCTTGGAAGTAAAGGGTCCTGTGGCTGAAATGAGCAGGATACACTCACTCATGACCAGATGTCCAGTGGAGGATCCAGTATTGGTCCTCTGTTCCAGTCTTCCATCAAACAGCTGTTTGTTATAGCATAATTAATATTATTTTAGGTTATTTGAGAAGGATATTGGTTTTGAATGTAAAAAAAACCCATCATAATATCCTCTGCTCTTATGCCTTCTCCATGCTCATTAGCTGTTCTTGAGTTGTCTGATTTCAGTGGAGCAAGGTGTGACTTCTGTCAGCAAAATGAAATAATTACACCCAAAAGGAAAGGGAGGAGGTCTGTTGGCAGGAATGTTGCTGTTAAATTCAGGTGAAACCATGGGTTTTTTACATGTATGCTTTACCTTAAAACTGAGTAAAAGCTGTATCTCACACTTTCAGAAGAAATACTTCATTTGCGCCAGGCTTCTTATGCTTTAAATAACTGAATTGGCAGACTTGATCCACTCAAATTTTATTTTCTAGCTGCCTTTTTGTAACAGTCCCTTAAACAATTTGTTAGGAATTGCCTATTTTTTTTATTTTAGAATGTCATAGGTAGAAAACATTGGCTTTTAAAAATAATAAGCTTTTCAAAGTAGTTTAGGCCTTTAACATAGCTTTAGGATATTTTCTTCTCTAAACCATCTCCCATATATTAAAAAGCAATAGTCGGTTTCCTTCCTGTCCTGCAAGTATTTAAGGTTATAATGTTAGAAGTTCTAAGCTTAGCTTCCAACCCCTTCTCTCTTTTTTTTCATTTTTTAATTTAAGTTAATGACTTTGGGAGGTGGTCTCATAGTTGCACTAAGTATCCATGAAGGTAGGGTTTTTTTCTGTATGGGTGACTTTGGGTAGTGTTGTATTCTTTGTTTGGTAGTTTTGAGGGGGGGTGGTGGTTGTTTGTTTTTTTGGGGGGGGGGTTTAATAGCATAAATAGAATAGTGGGACATAAACCTTTTAGAAGTTGATTTTGTAAAATGTAAAGCATGAACAAAGGTTTATCATGGTTTGCTTGAATTATTCCACATCTGTTACAAGAAACTGTAGAACTGCAGACAGGCTATGGCTTTTCTCATGTCCAGGGGAATCCACTGAATCTTGGCCTTCATTTAGGATTCCCTCCTGATGAGTAAATTCCCATGACCGCTTTTGAAGCTTTAAAAGCTTTGGTTTTGTTTTAAAAGGCCTCTGAGCATAGGCAATGTTTTCATAGGCATTTAGAAACAAAAACTTGAGCTTTTAAACCTTCAAACGTCGCTGTGGGGATTCACTTGGCTTCTCAGCAGACCAAGTCTGAGATACACACTTCTTGCAGGTGTTATCTGTGTGTGTGTATTTTGTGAAATTGTGATGCACCATCTCAACTGACCCACAAATGTGACAGTGGTGCGTGTGTAAATCTTATTGTTATGTTTTGCTGTTACTCAGTTTTAAGAGCAAGCTGTTATTTTGGTTCTGTGGCACGACTGATGTGGATAAACCAATTTTTATTTTAGACTGTTTTAATTTCCTCTGTCTCTTTGTCCTGTGATGCAAACTCTAACAAATGATCTTCAAAACAACAGACTGAGTTAATGTCCATGGTTATGTTTCATCATCTAAAGGGTCCTGGGTTTTTAGCTTCAGTCTTACTTTTCTCTTCTACACCTAACATCAGTTGCACAATAAAAGGTAGTTTTCTATAAATAGACAGGTTACACCATATGTAAACCCAGCTCTGTGATTACTAGATGAGAAAAAATGTTCAATAGAAATGAGTGCACAAATCATCAGGCTGATGAAGTAACAGAAGTACTTATTTGCACTCCTTTTCGACTCCATCTCTATGTGTCTTAAACACCTGAGGTGAAATTTTGTCATGTTTCAGACGGAAGGGGATTTTCAGAATTAAGGATAAATACTAAATGAATATATTAACACTGCTTTTCTCCTGTCCTGTGCTGTTCTCAAAACACCTGTTAAAAACAAACAAGCACATATTTCGAATTGATGATACTGACTGGCAAACTTGGCACCAAATAACCTGCTGAAACTAAAATGTTGATGCAGAACATGTGCTTAACTTAACAGTCCATAACCCTGTTTTTAGAACACTGAAATACCTACCCTGAGGAAAGCTCATAAAACGAAGGTCTTTAAAGTTCATAGATTAGACCAATGGAGTTGCAGCCGTTTTTAAGAACGTGCATCTTCCTTGACTCCTATTAATTCAAGATGGCAAAGTGTATAAAATATGAGACATGAAAGCACCGAAGATTTTTTTTTCCTCAAAGTGTGCTTTCCATAGATTCAGTATCTAAAGGAATGAGAAGAGAAGGGATGCTCGGAGAGGCAAATATTCTGCAGCTGAGAGGACTGCATATTGCAGACAGGTCTGAAAGAATCTGTGCTTGGTTTCTAAGGGTATTTAATTGAGCTTTTTACAACATATAATGATTAATTCTTCTAGAAATTCCCAGTGCCCTTAAGATTCTATTGCTTGGGATTAGGTTGAGCAATTTGGCATATCTCTAATCGTGTTTCCCCATGTGTAGCATTCCAGCCATGTCTGTCTTACTTTACTGTTAAATATATAATTTATAAACAGATAACAATCCTGATAAGCTTGTTTCAATCCATTCTAGAATGAAATTACTAGTGTTGTATTATGTGTGATAGCTTCAAACTGCTTTAGAGGAACTGTACTCAACAAAGAAGAACTCTGTTATACTATTTATCTGGAGGCACTGGAAAGTAAAAATCTCAGCTACTGCAGCAACCAGGACCTATTTATTTCTGAAGTGTTTCCCAAGAACTAAACTTTCTGCACCAGGCAAACATGAATTTGTAACAAATACAGGAACACAGAATTTTCTTTTTTGCACTTATCCACACAGGGTGCATGTTTGTTACTTTTAAATGAAAGTAATTGGAATAGGCTATATTAAGCTGAAACGAATTTTCTTCATTGAATTTTTCTGGCTGTGCAAGTTTTCTGACAAAAAGCTTACAATCTTCCATTTCACCAAATATGTGTGCTTTTTTGGCTTTAAACTATATGCTTTACTGTTAGACATTTTGGGATATGGTGGTTTTATTTCTCTTTTGTGGGAATAAACCAGACGCATCTTCTTGTGCTGAATAGCCTGACAGAAAATGAAAATAGAATTTTTAAGCTGCGAATTGGCAAAGGGGAGTCAGACTGTTTTTTCTCTCGGTGTTCTGTACTTTTTTTGATAGCTGAACAAAACTCAGGGAAAAAAACCAAGTTGTCCTTAACAAGGAAATTATTTAGAAGTGCAACGTGTTTACGTATTTGGATAAGAACGGTGCATTGTTAGAGCCACTGCATGAATTGCGTGATGCAGCCTTTTGACAAGAGAGTGTCTGCTGGAGACATCTGTGAGAGTGACCTTTCACCCCAAGGAAGAATGCTCTGAAGGTGGGAATGCTGTTATCTGTGCTGGCCCACCATGCACAGGGGCTCTCCTGGCCCACTGCTGTCCTTGCACACGCCTGGTTTCATGGCTCGCCAAATATAAATCGCACGAGCCCAAACTCAGCAGATTCTCCTGAAGAAATCTTGAAATTCAGCTTGCTTTTGTCTTGGTGGGAAGGCAGTGGTTAAGTCATGGCCTTGGACAGTGTGAAATTAGGATGAGACACTTAGCCTTGAAATAGCCTCATTATTAATAAGGCACCTGAAGGTTTGCTAATATCTGATCTGCCTGTCACAGATCCTTTATTTTTGTGAATTACTTTGGTACCACTCTTGTGGAAACCTGCTACCCTTCAGACACACAGGTCCAAGCTGCAAACTGTAGTGGGCAGACACAGAAGGTATCAGCTGTTTCTCTTTCAGATGGTAGGAAAGGGAAGGGAAGGAGAAGGGCTGGGGTAGCTTGGGGAAGAAAAAACAATCATAAAGTGTTGGAAATGTTTTCAGACCAATGTATTTCTGATTTTCATAAAAAAAAGAAAGTCCACTGTACTTGTAGTCTAAGACACTTTCTGTTATCGTACTCTGTTGAATTCATCCTGGCAGAGGTGGCTCTCTGAAAAGCAGCACTGAGTTGGTCATTGCTGCTTCTTGCAATTCACTGCT
>NC_079339.1:31706388-31776388 GCF_029582105.1 Oenanthe melanoleuca
AGATCCGCACTCCGTGTGATATTTCTTTCCTGTTCTCCGAGTACTCTCCACCCCAATGTGAGGGCTGGTGCTCATGTAGCTGTCCTGGCTGCAGAGACCAGCAGCACAGGCAGATCTTTGTCCATTGGAGCACTTCTTCCTGGGAAAGCTGGCTTGCTCCGTGTGTGTGATCCCCAAAAACAGAAACACAGCATGTGCGGCTGGGCAAGTCAGGTCCGGGTGTTTTGTCATTGAGTTCATCAGAGGTAGAAAGAGGAAATGACAAACCTTAATTTTCCCCATGTCTCTCAGAACAAATTCTCACATATGCTGCAGGAAGATAGAGACAGGATAATACTGTTCATAATTCAGGATTTTGGTCAGCCACAGATAGAAAAAAACGACTGGTCTCTTTACTGAAATTACAGTGCTAAGACTTGCCTTTGCTTCAAGTAACAAAAATGGAAATCGTGATATTTAGCTGAAGGAGAAAAGAAATAAGATGTCCTTGTACATCTATTTTGATCACAAGTATTATGTCCAAGAACCTGCCTTCTAACAGAGTATTTCAGGATGTTCTCTTTATGATACACATTTAGAAATGAAGGATTAGCAAAAACAATAGCCATGCTCAGACTTGAAAAAATGTAATGCTCAAACGAGCACAGGAGTGTGCTGGCATGCTTGTATTTAAAAGTAGTAATATACAATATTCACTTATGCAAGAGCCACCACCAATATTAAGTTTTACTTTCAAAACAGTTTTTGTGAAAGCTGTGTGCCTTGTTTATTTGAGCAGTTTTAAAAAACTCTTTTCCTTAAAATTTACTGAAGGTAACCTTTCTGAGCCAATAACAGGAAAAGATAATAGAATATCTTGTGTTAGATAATGATCCAATGCTGTTAACATCTCAATTCTTATGTGCAGTGTAAATCTCTGTTAGGTTTTAAAAGCTGTCATAGTAAAACATAGGTAAAAATATCTTAACTATAAAATTGCAATTGGGGGGATTTAATGTTTTTGTGGCAAATCTTATTTCCTGAGATCCTATTTGGTTTTTGGGGTTTTTTTTGTTTGGATTTTTAATTTTTTTTTTAAGTACCAAGCCCTTTTAGGAGGAGGGGGAGAAGGGGAGAGAGATGGAGAGACTGTGTGAAGTTTCTTCTAATGCATAATGTATTTAAACACTGTACTTTCTGGACTGATGCCACTAACCAGCTCAGAAATGATTCCTGTTTCCTCCTTACAGACTAGCAGTAAGGAGTCAGAGATGACCATGCCATTCCTAGCTGGTGCCAGAATATGACAATTTTGTTGTTCTGGGTCAGTGGTGAATAACTCACTCAAATGGTGCAAAGTCAGCCAGTTCTTAATTTTTTATCTCCTCAAGAGTGCATTCAGTGACTTTATCACTGAGAAGAATGACTCCCCTGCCTAGTGTGATCAAGATCTGGAAATTTGTTGCATCAGCACATTTAGCCTGGACTGCTACTTGATTGGTGGGGTTTATATTTGATCTTATGGCAGACAGGTCAGCTTGCTGACTGGCTAGGTGAACCTAGCTCCAGAGGGAAACTCCATTTTACCCATTGAACCTCAAGGAAGGAAGTCTCCTAACCTGCCAGGCTTTTCATTTGAAGTACCAACATGTAGGCAACACCAACTCCTTTGAAGGAGGGAGTGGGGTGATGCAAGCTCTCAGGAGCCCAGCTTGTGAGGCTCTTCCCTAGAAAGAGCTCAGGGACACAAATCAGTCTAGGAAGACTTTGCAGGCACTGCATATTTGTGTTTTGTAATATTTTCTGTGACAATGAAAGACCTGAAATGAAATTACAGGTTATGAGCAAAAAGGCAAAGCAGCAGGTGTCAGAGTGGGTGTCTGTGCTGTGAGTTTTGTGCTGTGAACTTTTAAAAAAATAGTGTTACAACAACTTAGTACCCTGTGATCTTGCTAACCTTATGTTTCCTTATTTTCTAAATCGACTTCATTGAAACTTTTGTCAAAAGCTCTCCCCCCCTGTTTCTACAGAATTATGTGTATGTCACTTAAAGCAGCCCAAAGCATTTTATGGAACAGTTTGGCTGCAGAGAGAGGTGATCATAACCATTCATTCTTTTTTGCTTGTTTTTTAATCATATTATTCTGAAACAAATCAGTAAAATTATACAATGGAAAAAATTCAATAGCTTGTATGCCTTTCTGATATAATAAAGATATCTGTCAGGGACTAACTAGGAACTTTAGCTCCTTTATGCTTGCTCTTTTTGTCCATCTACTGAACTTCAAAGGAAATAAACATTTCAGACCTTTCCAGTAACCACTTTTAAGCATCCAGTATATACAGCATGTAAGTTATAGATGGTTTACAGTTCACTTTTACAAGGCTTCTTGGAGGAAAAGACTTCTGAAAAATGGTACTCCCAAAAATAAATGCAGGCAGGTCCAAAGCACGCAGTTGTCATCTGGAGGATGATTCACTGGTGGGAGCAAGGCTTGGTCGAGTCCTTTGTTTTGAGCACCAAGTAGCACATCGCTTATAAAGGGTATTAGCTGTGTTTCCAAATACATAACACCCTATATTTAAAGTATGGGCTTTAAGTTGAACCTGCAAGAGCAGCCTGTGAGTGTTCCCACGTAACCCTTCACATTCTGGCATTTTCCAGACTGCCAGCCAAGTGAACACTTTAGGAGGAGGTGCATTTATATGTCTGCAGCACCCAGCGGGTTAATCCACCCCACTGTGCATAGGTGTTGGAGCTCTTATGGTATGTAAGACTTGCCAAGTTTGGAGTTGTTTTGTACCTTTGAATTTTTTTCTGAACTATGCATTCACAGCAAGCATCTCTTCTTATGCTGTCCAAGTGTTTGTGAATGCATATCAAGTCAGTACTTTTATTTGTTTTATGTAACACATTTGTGTACATTTTATCACCAGAAAAGGTTTTTATGGTTCATTTTGAAGGCTTTCTACTAAAACATCTCTTTTCTTTTAATCATTTTGCCATCCTCCATTTTTTCTTTAATACATCTTAAAATAGATTAATGTGCATTTTGGACTTGTGGCCTAACAAGTGCCCTTTTCAGTAATTGAAGCTTTTAACTTAGTATCTCTCAGGAATAACTGTCTGCTACATTTCTAGTCCTAATTTTTTATTTTTTATTTTTTTTTAGCAATGAAAAAAATTTATCCATGTGTACCTATATGTAAAATGTCAACTACTGCTTTCTTAATAACTACAGAACCCTGAAAAAAGAGGTTTCTAATGTGGACTGTACGTGGACTCTTGCTGTACTAGTGGGCATCATTTTAGGGGCTGCCTCCTGAACAAACAGTTGTGCCAAACAGCATTGGGTCTAAGGGAAACTGCAAGACATTAAAATATCTCACAGTTCATAACTGCTTTTAACAGCCATAAGGAAAATTGAGATGCTCTGATTGCTATTTTCCTTTAAAAAAACAGTCATTTTTACTCTTCAAGAAACTACAGTAATGATTTAATGAAGAAGAATGGTGCAGGATGTTAGTCATCATCTACTTTTAAGTTCTCACATTCTGCTATATATATAAACAACTGCAAAATGGTAAAGGTTAAATATTGATGAGGTACAATTGAACTTAATGACTTCAACTGCAGGTAGAATTTTAATTAAACTTAGCTATTTTGCCCACATTTGATATTATTCTAGTGACAAAAGTAACAGGATAACAAATTTTAAAAAGATACTTAGAATAAAATACAGCTCTTTAATGTATACTTACTTTTATACAGTTGGTTGAGAAAATGAAAAACATTATCCCAAAACTAAAAAAGGAAAATAGTCTCTTACAGGAGATGTCCTTTCAGCAAAAGAAAAATATTTTTTTTGTCTCCTGATTTCGTTAATGACTTGTTATTGTTGCCTCAGCTGTAGCCAGTCTGCAGCTGGTATTCTTAACAGAATTACTATGAGAGTGCCAAAAATACTTCTCTAAAAATATATAAAAAAAGATTTAAAAAGAATGCCACTAAAACTGCAGCACAAGTACACTTTGTGTGACAGTGTTTAGTAGGATGAAAAATTTTAACAGAATAACAGATATTTACATTCACACTGCAAAGTAATTGCTGAAGCAGAGAGAATACTTAAACCTATTTTAATAATGCTTTCTTCCAGCCTAGATACCAAAAACAGGGAGTACACTTATCAGCTTATGCTGAAGTGGGGAGGGTGGGAATTGAAGTTATAACCATGTAGAAAAAAAGTCTATTGAACAGTTTCCTGTGAGGTACAATGCGAGTTTCACTTTTAAATAGAAGAGCATCATAAATCAGCATAAGCCACATGTTTTAATGAGTGTATCTCCTCTGGAATTGTGCAGTGCTTGCAATTCTCTGTGAACAAGACATGGATCTGGTCTTACACTTCTTACTCAGGCAAAGCTGCCACTGACATTAATGATAATTTTGCTTGAATAGAACAAAGTGCTTGATGGGAGTTGTGCCAGCATGAGGGGTGCAAGATTAGGATAAACGTGCAAAAAAGTACAACTTCAAATGGCTGTACCTTTGACTTCTACAGCTAGCATTTCCTCCAACTACAAGGATCTTAATTATAACATTTTCTGGTTCAAAGATTAACATTTAGCATTCTGGGAAAGACTTTCTGGACTTTAGTAACCTGATCAGCACGTCTCCTTTTGGTCTCTGCCTCTTTCTGGTTCTTTGTATTGCAGGGGAGATGATAGTATCTGGCACATTCCTCGGATGTCTTGGAGATAGCAGCCTTCTGTGTTTGGGGCTGAAAGATTGTGAACTCTGTGTTAGCAGAAATGCCACACAGGGGAGGTGAATAGAACATTAAAAAAGCTTTAGCTTTAGGTACTGCAGCGCAAGCAGAGTTGAATTTGAGAGCTGGGACTCAAGTGGACATTTGTCCCTGCTTTCTTCCTTAATAAAATCTGAGTGTTAACTGTGGGTAAGGGCATTTGAGAGATCACTAAAAATGAATCATTGAGTGCCCAGAAGAGCTTTATTATGATATACTATGGAGAACTTTAGAATATACCGAGTACTTTTTAAGTGGTTATCAGATACATGTAGGAGTTACTATTATGGAAGTGAATTATTTTGTCCTTCGCTGCAGAAGCAAAATAATTTGCCAAATTAAAATGTCAAAATAAAACTCATCAAAAACTGGATCTGTGTGGTCCTTTCTGGCCCTGTGCTCCCATCCAATTTTCTTTTGCCCCATGAAAAGCTATTGAGCAAAAAAATCACAAGCCTCAACCAGCAACGTTTGTTGTGCTTGTGTATGTGTAATCCATTTTGAAAAAGCCTGACACAATACTAAATCTGGGGGAAAAAAATCTCAGTGCAGAAATACTGACTGGCCGAATTGATTTTTTAAAAAAAATCCACATTTTAAAAATCCCCAGACTGATATCGGGTTCCTGTACTGAGTTCTTGTAGGAAGAGGCAAGAGAGGTCGCTTAGTTCAGTTTGTTTGCCCCAGGAGCAATTAGGTAGAAGGAATTATTCTGCTCCCGAAGTTCTGCATAAGCATTGCCACTGCCCAGTTAACCAGTGTGAAAATACCATGGAAAATAAATTATTAAACTATACTGTTATTACTAACTTGCCAGTTCCAGAGAAACAAATGCAGCCACATTTACATATGTGTCCATCTGTCTGTTTTTACACTTTATGTCTTCAACCAGTGGGTGAAATTGTTTTAATCCAAGCTGCAGTCTGATTTTTTTTTTTTTAATTTGTTTTTTTCCCCCTGCTGATATTTCTCTCTGTGTGTATGTGATTTGTAGATGGACATGCATATTCTTGACAGTAGCTAGTTCTTAATTGCCCCTTTAAGTAACCTAATCTATCTGGCCATGGTAGTTTTAACTGGAGTATGCAGCAGAGTTCTCCATGGATAATTTTCGTTAGTTAGCAGATTGTTACCATCTCAATGTTGCTGAAATCCCTAATCTCAGGTCAGCGTGAAGCTGCAGTGGTTACAATCCTGTTGCCTGATGCAGTGTGAATGGAAGTGCTTTCTGTCAGAAACATGTGGTCTCTTCAGTGGAGAGCCTGCGTAAATCCTGTGTAAATAGAGGGAGGCTAACAAAGGATGAGCCCCTGCAGCTCAGAGCATTTGGAGCCATTTGGAGGCTGAATTTGCTAAATGCTGCTTATACCGCCTGAAAAGTTGAAGAGAAAGGAGCATAAAATCCCTTCTTTTTTCTCTTTCTGCTCCTACCCTGGGGGGAGGGTGTTAAGGGCCAGGGAAGCCTGAGGTAAGCCTATGAAGACTGTTTTTTCAGTGCTCTTTTGAGTGTGAAAAAGGTGGCATGGGTCACTGTCCCCTCTTTAATGTCGGAAAACCCACACAGTTAGTAAATGTTGCATGTAAACTAAAGCATTTCATCCCTTCTCCTGCACTCCACGGCAGTGGGCCATGAACTAGTCACTTGAAAATCGCAGAAAAATTTCACTTCAACATGTCCGGACAGTTTAGCACAGCAGGAACGTAAGAGAGATCAGTAATTAGCAGGTTGCTTTACTGTTGTTCCCCTTGTCTGCATTGGAATACTTTTTTCACCTGATGTGAAAAAATGTTGGATTGCAATGAACGAACCATGAATCTCTTGGCTGTAAGAAAGAGCTTAACATTTAAACTGTGGTTTATTAGTTTTGTCTTATAAAACCTAGAAAAATGCATTTTTGACATTTGGTAGAATTTTTAAGATTTCTCAATTCACTTTACAAATAAACATGAGCTCTAAACACAGATAATTAAGGACACAAAAAGAGCTAGCCTTTTTTTTTTTATTTTTGGACAGAAAAGTAATGAAAGGGGAAATGTGAAACTTAACAGTTCTGAAAATAATTTTGAAATAATTTTGATATTATGGCATGCGTGGCTATAATAAGAGCTGAAATATCATTCCTACTTTGAATAATTATAAAACGTTTGTGAATTCCTCTTGGCGAATAAGGTATATTAGTGACTCTTAGGCAGGTGCCTATCCAGAAACAGAAAATAAACTGTTTTCATTCTGTCTCTTGTAAATACACTTTATATACAAGATACCATGCAAGTCTTTAAGCCTTTAGCACAGATTGCCAGATGGCAATAGGGACTTGCTCCTGAATGACAAACTATGCTAAGTTGCAATTAGATTACGTAGGATAGCTTTGAATGTGGGGTCTGATAGCATCTTAAGTTTTCTTCCTGTTTGAATTTGCAATAATTATTAATGCCTTGTGTGAAATTCACACATGTCATCTTTACATTATCGGCCCAGTGGAATCGCTGGGTTTTATTCTGGAAAGCAAAAGATTCTCCAAAAGGACAGCAAGAGAGGAGGCCAGGTCTTTGTCTCCTTCCTCTTCTAGAAGGGCAAAAGAATAACATCTTCTGTAGGAAGAGAGATGGTGGTGGTGTATGTCTGAAGTTTTCCTGTTCTCCCAGTGCACCAGTGTCCAGCCTTTCTTTCTGTCCAAGATGCTCTCTGGAACATAGAACAGGGAACCCTGAAACGTGTCTGGTGTCTCAGAGACACCAGGGCAGAGAACACGGTGGTCTGATTACAGCAGCTCACTGAGGACAGTCCACTCCAGGAAGATGTGATCGTGCAGGTCAGCAAGGCTCAGTGCTCCTGTAAGGTCCCTGCACAGCTTCTGACGGCTCCTTTCCTCCTGGAGTAAAGTTATTTAGCAAAACAAGCTCAGGTGCTGGCAGAGCACTGCCAGTGATGGCACAGCTCTGAGCTGGGTTGCCCACCTGAACTATTTGTGATTTTCAAAGTCCCATATTTGCCATCATAACCTATCTTAACTTAGTTTCCCTGGCCAAGAGATGCAGGAGATAAGTATGGCTCCTGTGGTGTGAGGAGATTTAAGTCAACTTCCTTGAACACAGATCATTAGGAGGAAGAGAAAAAAAAAAACAATCCGTAGCCAGGACTTCATTCAAAGATCTGTGATCTGCTGGAGCTGTAAGGCTAAAAGCCTGATAATTTTAACAGGATGGAGTGAAGATAAGGATTCTCCCGAAGGGTCTTTGATTCTGGAGCTGACCTTCCCTCTTTATTAGTCTTCCCTTCAGCACAGACTGTCTTATCTTCAAAAACATCTTCAGACACTACTCTCTCCAGCTCTTTGGCAGTGATAATTAACCAGATTTTTTAAATTTTTCTGTGGTGGCGATATGGATTGTATTACTAAGCTGAATGTCCTTATTAATAATGGTTTACAATATTTATGTGTCAAGAGGGACACGTTGGAAGTACAAACAAATAATTGCAAATTGTGAATATAGGCTGCATGCAGATTTCCCTCTTTGTTTTGCATTTATATCTACATATTCCACTCCATCAAAATACTAGACTGGAAGATTAGAGTAGCTTACTTAAGATCAGCATAGTGTACTGCAGCTTTCCTTTTCAGAATCCTTTTACTTGCTTTTCGTATTGCATCCACTATTTTTAGAAAAATGGCAAAGTGTCTTGTCTTCCCCCGAGTTTAGATACTCCTGCTGTTCTCTCTTTTCCTTGAGTGTGACAAACCTTAAAGCTGTAAGGGACCTCTGATGGTGAAGAAATTCAAACACTGGTTCCTGAAACGTATTTTTCCAGAAATCACTTTTTTAACTGCTCTACTTGCTATGATGGTAACAGAAACTATTTCTAGAATTTGAATCTGGACTGTTACCAGGCTTCTGTGCTTTGGCCTGACTGGGTCATCCTTTTCAGTTATCACTTTGATAGATTGGGAATTTGTTATTCATCCTGTTCACAAGTGGTAAAAAGACAAGATGAGCAACTTCTAAACTTGCTTCCTCTGCTGCTGGGTTTTCACTCTGTGAAAAACACAGACTAGCGTTGAGATAATGCTGATAATGTGGAAGACTAACAAAGAAAAATTCATTGATACAATAAGGTTGGACAGGCTTTATGTAGGACTGGTCTCTGTTTCTCAAAGAGTCCTTGGCTATGTCAACACTGGGCTTTGCAAGCTTATCTGTCCAAGGAAATCAGCTTGCAGCACACTGGAATTATGGTGCAATGGAAATTCTGCTATGACTACTTACGTGATATGTTTTAAAGAAGAGGCAGTCTTCTTTACTTTCAATGCAAAGGAATTTATCCTGTGGAAGGAAACTCTCAGCACATACTAAGAGTTCCTGGACACAGAGCCAGTGTGGAAGCCCAACTTCCCACTGTGGAAAGAAGACCTGCATCTTCAGCATCCTCCACAAACTCTTCCCCTAGAAGAGATGGTCTTTAAGGGACCCCAGGTGGGTCCCTTTGCAAAGTTTCATGTAAACTCTCTCCATCTTTTACAGGGGTTATTGAGACTATTATATAGCATTGCTATAATCTTAAGTTGGGTAAAATGCCTAATTCTCAACTGGCTCGGATCCTGTGTAGTCATTGACACTTCCACAAAGAGAATTCCCAACTTCCCTGCAACACTGATAGAGTTTTGCAACCATGTGTACTCTTTGCACAAGAATAAATGACTGGACAGTACAGAAAGCAGGAGAAAATCACCTTTAATTTTTTTTGGTTCTGTGTGAAAGAGAGAGACAGTGGACCAAAATCCAAATCTTAATTTCTTCTCTAGAAAATTGGGATAACTATGCTTGTAGAATTGCCATTTCCATAAAACTACTCTTCTTACCATCTAAATCAGGATATGAGCAGTTCATATAGCAGAATCTCTTGTAATGATAATTTAAATTATTTAAATTTTGATTCCTTCATACAGTATGAAAAATGTATTTAATCCAATCTCCCATAAAGTGACTTTCATATCTGTTCATTGTATTTCATTTTTGATAATTTATTTTTCTTCATTTAAAGTAACACATTTATTTGGGTGATGAAAACTAGGACCAGAAGTAAATAATTCCATCTCTGAAAAGACAGTTATGGGCTTTTTTTATGATTTCTTTTCACTAGAAACTGAGTCCACTAACATTAGCAGTGGTAGTCCTGTTAAAGATATGACAATATAGATTAACAAGACTGGGCCTGTCGTACACCAGGAGGAGCAAATCTTGCTGTATTTTTATTCTGATATCACTTGGAGTTACAGTATTTGAATTTCCTTTCATGAGGTTATGGAACAGATTAGGCAAGCACCGACTCATGATTTCAACTGCTGATTAGGATGGGAAGGTAATGAGAGCTTTAGCTGAACTTTTCTTTCTTGGGCTGCTACTAGGTTTTTTAAACCAGGATATTAATAACCTCATCAGAAAGTCCAAATACTGGTATAGAGTGTGGGAGACTTCTGCTGAGGATGCTCACAAATAGGAGAGTAAATGCAGGCAGACAGGAATTTGTCCATACAGAGAGTGAACTGGTGTTTCTGTGGTTTGAAAGGATGGTGCAGAGCAGAAGTTTTACAGCTCCACACATCCTGTGCACACACACATTGCTTTTACATAAAGAGACAAAGATATCTTTATCCTCACGACAGATAGACAAACAGACTGACTGACTTCAAACTTGCACTTTCAGTAGGGATTTTTTTCCCCCCCATCTCCGGGTACTGCTTTTCAAAATTGCCTGAGGCTACAGTACAGCACCTCAGATCCCCAAGGCCCATTGCCTGGCTCCTAATAGCCACTCTCCATCTGTGTCACATGAACAGCTGATGAGATAGCTCCAGTGTCTGTATTTTGGAGAGCATATCCACCCAGGTTAAAATGCTGGGGTTGCCAAGGAGCAGTCAGAAGCCATTAGTGTTTGTGAGAATTTGCCTTGCAGCAGTTCCTTGGCATAGTGGGAAGTGTGTGCGCGTGTGTGTGCGCGCACACGTGTCTGTGAGAGAGGGTAGGGTGGAATACATGGGGGGAAGAAAGCAGCAGAAAGGAGTGCTTTCTAAATAACCAGTATAGTGCAAAAGCAAACAGTTGGTTACAGTGTTTACGGCTTCCATAATCTCTTTGACTAGTTTACTGTGATTTGACTCTCCTGTCTCTATCGTTAATAGGAAAAAAAAAAAAATGAGAAAGAGAGCAGCGACTTCAGGGTCTTGCTCTGGTGTTTGGGCAGATGGAAAGGAGCTGCTCTGCCTTGGGGCAGGGTGGTTGTAATGAAGTGGCCTGTCAGTCTGTAAATAGTGAGGGTCATCTCTTCCATGTGATGGAGGGTATCACATTGCAGTGAAAATGGAAATGTCAATAAAATTAATCTGCCAGCTTTTTGCTGTGGCTTTTTCTGTCTCTCCAGTCCAAAAGGGTAGGTTTTTCAGAGGGGATGCAGTACAAGAAGGGTGATCTGGCATGGGAGGGAAGATGGAGCTGAAATGGAAGTTTTGAAGCAAATGGACTGTATGTAGCAGCAATGTATTTCGTTTAGTAGCACTACAGATCTAGACGAGGCTATAGGAATTAGCTCGTGAATCTATAGCATTCCTCAGGAAGCTATGGAGCGTCTAGCTCAGGCTACATTGAGCACAGAGTTTATTGTTTTAGGCTTTCTTGGACAAGGTTTTTACTTAGCATGGGATTTATGGCATTTACTGCTAATGAATGTCTATTCTTAAATTACAAAAACCACCGTCTCAGCACAATTCCCAGATGTCCTTCCAGGACCTCGGCTTCTTAAACACCAGCAGGGAGCATAAACTCTCCACTTCTCTGTTTTCCTCTTTCGTGTGGCTCCGGGCTAATGATGTGTAAGGAAAACACAGCAATCTATAAAGTCTCAGTGCTGTCCCAGTATTCTTCATTTATTTTGCATTTGATTATGCCACAAGTCGGATCTTGTTTCTTTCCTTTTTTTAAAGTTATTAGTTCAAATATTAATGTAGGAATATGGCATATATTGCTGCTCTTGATTGATGCCTTCCCAAAAACAGGAAGACGTGCTCGTATGAATTTTAAGAAAGTAGGGGTCCTGCAATGCCTTGCCAGAAGAGTTTTTCAGATACATAATTTAGATGCCCTCCAGGCAGGCTTTCAAGGCATTTTTGCTGGAGGGCAAGAAAAAATAACTATGACTGTTAAAAGTAAATGATTTTTGCTAATGCACAATTAATGCCAGGGAAAAGCACAGAAGAGAAGGATGTTGATGGAAAGTTCTGATTAAGTGAGAGCTCTACCTTGATGTGCATCTTTTTTTTTTTTTTTTTTAATGATAATAATCACTGATGCAGAGATGTAGAAGTTTTCATGTCATGCAAATGCTGTGTGCAGGGTCACACTAGGTGTACGTGTTTGCGGGTGCGTGTGTGTGTGTGCAGGGAGGTGATGGTTTCAGGGAGGGGCTCATCTGACAGTGTGTTATGTGCACTGAACAGTGACATGGTTACTGCCACCTCTGCAGAGGGCCTCGAATATATAGACTACAGAACATTTAACTTGATTACTTATACGTACATATTCAGAATGGTTGTAGGGATGCATTTACAGTAAATGGGTTTTCTTGTGGCAGGTTTTCCCACATTGAATCCCATAATTGAAAAAGAGCTACTGCACTATGTCAAGCACACAATTATAATTGAATTAATGATATATGCATGTGTGAAACACAAAATCAGTATTTGGAGAGACACGGTTTTCTAATTTTACATATTTGTATCAGCATTCTTATATAATGAGAAACGGTATGTGCCTGATCTAACAGATAAAAACCCCCAAACTGTGGTCATGTCTTGGCAATTAATGATATTTTTTGGCTTCTGTATTTGGTTCATTAAACATCTCTTCCTTCCTGTTTTTCTCTTTGTTGTAGGTGATGGTTTAGACAACAGTGTAGCCTCACCTGGTACAGGAGATGATGATGACCCAGACAAGGACAAAAAGCGTCAGAAGAAAAGAGGCATTTTCCCCAAAGTAGCAACAAATATCATGAGAGCGTGGCTTTTCCAGCATCTCACAGTAAGTGGTGCCCAAAACCAAAATACATTTCTATTCATGTGCCTAATGAGGTTTGTTCATCATTATTAGAAATCAATTGTCCCCATAATTTTTTGACCATTATTAGGTCTCAAGCTTTGTTGCTTTTTTTTTTTGTTTTTAAATTAGATTTTCTTTTTCTTGGGTCTTGGAATCATGACAAATCTCAAAGAAATCTATCTATCTATCTATAAATCTCTCTCTATGTGTGTGTGTATATATATATGTATACACACATCCTATAGAGAGTAAAAGAGAGTGTACAACGCCTTAGCATGGAACACCACCTGTATATGAAGTAACCATTTTTGGCTTTGAACTATTCAAAATCTTCCTAAGGACAGAAAAAGGGGGATTCTTGCTTTAGCACATATAAAGCTCTTCCTTCTGGATTCTTTATTGCTGGCCTCTGTTTACACAAACTTCATATGTATGTGGTGAAGTAGAGAGCCCTGGCCTGTGTGCGTTTGCTGACATACACTGTGGATGTTAGAGAAGCCAAAGCAGCAGCTTGCAACCTTCTCATTGTTACTTTTTTTTTGTGAGGAAATAAGGCTTACAGATTCCCTAATTTTTCAGTTGTGTAACAGAGGGAATAAACACCTTTTTTACTTCTCTTCAAGTCCATTAATATTAAAACCCAGCAATATCTACATTTAGAGGGAGAGAGATTAAGCATGTGAAGTAGCAGTGCCTTCCTTGGGCTTTTATTTGTCTGCTTGCTGTTGGTTGTGTGTTGGTGTTCTGTTGACTATTATAGCTTCACTTAGGCATCAAAACACAGTTCCACAGAAAACCTTGTAAACCTAGTTTACTTCATGTGGGAAATGATGGAAACTGGTAAAGTTATCAATTGATTTTCTTCTTTCTCACACATTGAAATTGTTTCTCACTTGATAAGGCTTGAAATGCTAACTGCTATTAACTACCTCTTCTTCTACCGAAGTTTTATAAGTTTCCATGGTTTTATAAATTTCCTGCTGTTGGTTGCAGTGTAATGATTCCGGGACCCGATTTATTTATGATAGAGACTATCGAACTGCTCTGCCAGCAGCACAGCTAAAGGGGGGAGAGATAGATTCACATTTCTAAACCATCATTTTGATGTAAGGACATTAGTAGCAAACTAAGGTGCATTGATCTGGCCTGTGGGGTCAGGATTAGCTGGAATAGCCAGTGTCTCTGCTGGAGTAGTGGTTATTCCTGCCTCTCAGCTATGGCCATTTCAAAGGTCAGGTGCCCTGTACCCACTTGGCTCAGAGGAATTAGACAGAACATGAGTCTCTGGGCTGATTACTTAACCAAAGACAAAATAATGAGTCCTAAGCAAATACTGACTAATTGAAAGGGCTGTAAATCCATTACATATTGGTCAGGGATAATCAGGAGTATTTAATCACTTTTATCTATTCAGGAGCACTGAAGCTGCAACAGCAAAGCCCTGAACCTTGCCATGTGCTTATTATTCTCATCATTATCAAAATTACTTCACAGCTGTTCTTTGCTACATCACCTCAGCTGGAGATTTACTAACCTGTAAAATGTTTTTAATTTGGAAGTCGAGTGAGTGCGAGTGGAGGGTTTTTCGTTTAGCTGTAGGGCATCTTTAGACAAGTAGTACAGCAAAAAGCAGGGCCACAAATAAACAAGTTTGGTTTGTAGACATCTCCATGTTAACTCCATTTCCTCTAATGAAATTTGTGATACCTAGTGTTTTTTTTCCTTCCTGCCTTTCTTTCTTATGTGCTCCTTGAAAGCATTTGACACTTGCTTATTAAACAGTCAACTGCCTCTTGCTTCTCTTGAGGAAAGTCCTTCTGGCTTTTTGAAATCCCTTTTCCTTGTTTCTATCCTCTCTCTCCTGATCCTCTCCATCCTGCATGAATTAAGGAAATTTGCCATCACTGGTGAGGATGGCCTCACAAATATCAGATTAAATGAACGCAAAAAAGCCCCAAACCTTTTACCGTCCAGGCTTTAATGAGTTTGCAGGTGTTGAAAGATTTACTGCGTTGTAATTCTCAGACCTGCAAACTGATAATGGAGACCCCTGACCAGTGCAATGTAAATTCAGAAAGATTCTTGCCATAAACACATGCAGGGAAGGAAGAAAACTCCTTTCTTTTAAAGATCTCACACTTTTTCTCAAATTAGCTTGTCCATTCAAAATGTAACTCTGGCTGAGCCAGAACGGGGGAATCTGTGATGTACAATTTTATTGTTTCAAGTAAATATCTTTGGCAGTCCATGATTCAATGTACATTCCTTCATTACTACTCTAACCTTATTTCAAATTGGTTTGTTCCTCTTTTGTGTTGTATGACCTGTTCTTGTATTACAATAATCCCCTGATGTACCCTTTTTTCTTTCTCTCTCTCTCTCTTTTTTTTTTTTTTTTTTTAAAGAAACTAATTGAATTATCTCATTATTTTAATTTGTTAAGCAAATGTATTTTACGTCTCAGGATGTGTTCTTAAAGAAGGAGCTGCTTAGGCTTTGCCCCCTGAATGGGCCATTGGTACATTTTGACATTCATGCATTCATTAAGGAGAGGAACATAAAAGAGCTCTGGTTGTATTTTTTTTTTCAAACACCCAACCAGCATGGAGCAACTTTTCCATAAGCCACAGGGGTCTCTCTACATATGTTCTCAACTGCAAGCCATTGTCACCTATTCTGAATACCTCAAAAGGACAAATAAAATACTAAAGGCCAACTGTAGCAATTGTTAGCTGTTAGTCTCAATATGACAAAAATCATTAACCTCTGATTTCCCTGGAAGGAGAGGCACTGGCAGTCCATCTCTTCTGGCATGGATTAAACGTAGAAGTCCTTTAGACTGTCGAATTCCAAGAGAGTAACTCAGATCTGACTAATTGTATTTACCTATGATTTTAAATAAAATGCTATTTTTTTTCCTTTATTCAATCAGTTTGCAAACTCTTAAGGCAGCCAATTTTAAAAATTGAATGGCCTAAGTGGCTTTTTTGAAGAGACAGGCACTTGAACTCTGATGTAGAATGAATGTCTCTGACAGGCTGTGTCTTTCAAAACAATTTCTACCCCCTATCACAGCTTCCATTTTGTAGTAACTTTAATTATATTTGAAATAGGATATACATGCATTTTTTTTATTGTTGGAAATCAAATGCAAGGAATTGGAGCTTCTGTCATGTTCTTGTTCACTTACTGAGCTCTGTCTTACATTTGGAATTACAACAGTACCGGAAGATAAAAGATCTGAGGATGAATTGGTTGGAAATGTGTATGCTTTCTCTGGATAACATCCAGTGTTTAAGAAAGTAGAGGACATCCTAGTCTGGTAGTATAATCTTTTCAATAGTACATAAAGATTATGACATCAGAAAGGTAAACCTGACATTAAGACTGTTTTTAGTTGAGTTCAAAGGTGGCTAAAGAAAAGAAACAGCAAGAAATCTGACCCAAGCTGAGAGTTTATTCATAGCTTTGGAAGACTCCTTTTCCTCTATGCTAAGGAGTCCTTAGTACACTCAATTAGCCTCTCAGACATCACTGCTTTCCTCCCTCAAGTGCTCCCCTATTTGCCCTGCAAAGAACATATTTGATCACGAAGTGAAAACAGGAAGTGCTCAAATGTATAGACACCTCCAGCTTACACCAATGCTGAGATTAGGATTTCTTACCAGCAACTAAAGAGCTGGTCCCCCTCCTCCCATGCCCTTTTGAAGGATGGAGGACCTTTAAAATATACATATATAATCAGAAGAGAGGAAAGTTATAAAGGAAGTAATTATACCACTCTACAGACTTGTACCTCTGGTAGTTCATCCATTTCTGCAGCAGTATGCCAAAGACTACATTTTTACTACATTCAACACTTTTTCACCTTTTTTTACTGAGCTGGTAGAACAGAGTCTAACTTAATGCTTTGACACTTCACCTGGAGTGATGCCCTTTGTTAAAATTCTATTTTGGTTGTTTCTTTTGTTACAATCTTTAAGAAGACAAATTTGTCAATGGTAGCCTGCAAACTAAAGCTTTTTTAATGAAAATGCCAAATTTCCATCTGATAGTATTTGGGATATCTCCCCTGAACTCAGAGGAGTTGAGCTGGTTTTTCTGCTTTTTTTTTTTTTTTTTTTTTTTTTTTTTTGCTAGCTGAAGTTCTACCTTCTAACATTGAACAATGTCATTTTAGCCTGATTTCCACAATCTTCTGGCTGAAAATCTTGCTCTTTACAGAGTTTATTGTAGAATATATCTTGATTTTATCTGTTTCATTGTCAGGCTAGAGTTAAGTTCTCCTGGAAGGTGGCAAAATGAACCAGCCACAGCTTTAGTGCTTACTTGAATTAATTTTCTTAACTTGTCATATTCAGGTGTCCAGATTGGATAATATGAATAGTCTTACTGAAACAGTTTTTTTGTGGGGCTTTTTTTTTTTTTTTTCTGTATTTATGTGGGTGTATCTGAGAATAAAATGTGTATCTTGTGTATTTTGATGAATGGCTTATAAAGCCTTTTATACAGAGCAGCTATTACTTATTCATTAGATTTGATTCTAGAGATGAATGTCATCAACCAAAGCCAATCTTGGAGCAAGTGTTCAAAGAAGTTGAATCCAACCTGCCTTCATAAATATATCCTTCCCTATTTTACTTTAGTAATAATACCTTAAAGGAAGGTTACAAACTTAGCTGGCCATTGCACTCCACAATAGTTTTGTGAGCAGCTTACTTTCTATCAAACTGTAGAAGAGCAGCTTTTCCCAGAGATGTGATCACATTGTTGTTTTTGCTCTACTTTAAAAAACCAAAACCAAACCCAAAAATACAACAGACCCCTGTCCAGATAAAATGGTGAGAAGGAGGCTGGGAAACTCCAGATAATACAGGAATGTGCATTCATTCTAGTGAATTTTGTTGTGTGTGTTGGAGTGCATTGGGTGCACAGAGGAGATGGACAATGTCCTCTGATTCTCCTGTAGAACTTCCTGCACGTGTGTTTGCGTGGCTGCCATTTCCACCTCAGGGCACCTCGGGGTCAGAGGGCTGGAGGAGCCTCAGCTACAGTTTTATTCCAGGTCTGCTTTTAGGCAGGGCTGGCTGTGTGCTGTTTTCAGCAAGGTAATAAGTTGCCTGCTGGTGTAGAACAGTCCTCTGTACAAACACCACCCGGTTGGAAGCACGTCCTACAAAATAATATTGTGCTCATTTTTCAGCTGGATAAACTTTTGTGTGGAGAGGTTAAATGACTTCAACCCCCAGTGCTAAAGAAAAATCAGTGCCCCAATGCTAAACTCCCATGACCTGCAGTCTTGCAGTCCCCAGGACGACAGAGCTGTGCCTCTTTGTGTCTCACCAGAAGGGCTGGTGGTGGCCATGAACATTTGGAGTTATTGCTGCTGGTATTGCAGCCCTGCCTAGTGTCAGCAGCATCCCCCTCCTGTCCTGCCTGCCTGCACTACTGTGTCACCAGCCTGGGCAGAATAAACCTGGAAATCTCGCTCAAAATGACACTTCTGATCCCAGGCTGAAAGGTTTCATGTTCTGAGTGCTCCTAGTCCTCGGCCATGAAATCCATCCTGAAGATTTAGTGAGAGACCAAACATTCACATACCTTTTAAACACCACAATCTTAAAAGAAAGGAGCTGAAATGGGATGGGGGTGGGGCTTTGTTTGTTTTAAAAATGGAATCTGAGATTAGATCTGACATTTCTACATCCACCCCCTACAGAAGAGGGAACCCAGGGTCATGGGGTGTGTGGGCCTCAAAAGCTAGCTTTGTCTGGGAGTGGTTAATCTAATCATTGTTACATAGACATCTGTTATTTCTTCTGAAAAATTGATGCTTTTGTGACACAATGATCCATCTATTTAGTACAACAGCCTGAGTAATTAAATTAAAAAAAGAATATTTTTGCGGGAGCATGTATTATAAAACTGCCATACCTCCTTGTACCAGTGAAAAGGCTGAGGAGAGGGAGTGGAAGATGGAGAGGGGCAGAGGAGAGGAGTGCTTTAAGTCCCGCATTGTTTTCTGCTGGCTGGAGGAAAACATCTGTGAATTGTTTGAACTGAACCTTAGCAGGGACTGTCTGAATCTGTGTCATCTCTGTTTAATTTCAGGAAATGATGTCACAGCGCATTAAATAACAATGCTGCATGATTTATTTTTACTTGTACATGCTGTCCTAAGCATTTCGGTTACGCGGCAGTGTTTCCAATTAAGTGCAAGCTTTCGGTTTTAAAACATATACTCAGTGATGCTTTTTTGGGGGGGCACGGGGTATGGGCAGGCTGGGTTTTTAGGGGGTCACCAAGGTTCAGGGCTGTCGGAGGGCTCTGGGCCCATTTGTCATGTGCTTATTTGTAGTTGGGACTGGATGTCAGCTCTCTCGTCACCCATGGCAACCCCCAGGACCGTGGGTTTGTTACAAAGCCTGTCTGGGGGAGAAAAAAACCTAAATATTCCGAACCCATCCGTCAAAAGAGCTATTAGATAGTTATAGCCAGGCCCATGTACTGTAGCTTTTGCCTTGATCAAACTTTCTGCACTCCCCCTTCTTCTGCAGAAGAATAGAGGACATAAGTCAATTCTGTCTGCCATCTGTCGCCTCTCTCCCTGCTCCTCAAATTAAAGAGACAGTCCAAAATTTAAATAATCGGATACAATCACAGGAAGCCAGCCTGGAAATTATTACATGTGCAATTGGTTGAGGGTTGTTTCTTTTTTTTTTTTTTTTTTTTTTTTTTTGCTTCTCATTTTATTTTGAAGAGGGGATCTTTATTGTGCTTCTTTGGAGATCAAAATATGTTGTGTGTTTCAGCTTCAAAAATAGCATGCTGAGAAATAGTGGATTTGCAGTGTCACTGAGTTGTTTTCTAATAGGATTCCAAGTTATATATAGGGTGAAATTCACACACACACATACACACCCTCCCCACCCCCCAAAGAATCCCCAAATTGTGAATTCTGCAAGGGACAAATAAATGAATCACACCATCCTCCAGCTCTCCTATCCCTTTCATCCCCCTTTCTGTCCCCAAATCCATGGCAGGGCTGCAGCAAAATCTTTTTTGGTGCTGCTAGGACAATTTAAGCTGTCAAGTCTACCTAATGGGCCTCTTCTAGGCCTGCTATAAGAGTTTTTCACAGTATTCTGTCTGATATTAGCTAGTTATGCTTTACCTTTTCCTCTCCTTGTTTTTATTTTTGTACCAGCCTGCCTGGTTTTGCCTCCTGCTCATCAACAGGCAACACAATGTGTCAGGACTGCAGCAAGGTGAATTTCATTCATGTGACATATGAGGTCAGCCAATGCCAAACCATCAGATAACGTGGCTAGATGTTACTTCCCAATTTAATATTTTACCTGCCATTTTCAAACAGGAGATTCCTGAGGACAACAAAAAGCATGTACACGGTTTTAACTGAGGCTTGGTTAAAAAGCCTTGACTGAGCAAGCTGAATGTGTCCTAGTGAAAGATAGGATCAGCCACTGTTTTTCGCTGGTTGTTATTGTCAGATTACAAAGCTTTGCAGTATAGGAAGTAAGTGAAAAGAAAAGAAGAGGGAACACCAAAGTCCAGTTAATGCATTCCTTAAAGTAATTGAAACAAGGAAATGACAGTGACAAGAATTCGTTTATATAGAGTAGTGGCTTCAAGGCTTGCAAGGCAAAAGGTGGTTTTACCAAAGCATATGTGAATGTAAAGTGTTGAAACACTTTTTAGACTCCAAAATCATTGCTCTAATAGATGTTGTGAACTGCAGCTTTTGAAGCTCAAGATCACAATGAACTAGAGAGAATTCTTTAGAGTGTCTTCAGCTTCCACTACCTAAAGCTGTTGTCATCAGAAAACTCACAGTTCCTCCCTTTCTCTGTAGTGTGCACCCATGATTATACGTAGATATAAAATATATTTTTAGGGAAAATACAATTGCTGTTGTTTGTCCAGTAATACTACCTGTTTTGCCTCAGGATATGTTTAATACTTTCTTTTCAAGATCCATGAGCAGGACAATTGGTTTCAAGGAAGTTTTCAGTAAAATTAAGAGTTATGTTGTTGAAAAAGAAAAAAAAAATGTGTTTCTGCCAGCAGTACCACGACTGCAAAGAAATGGATATGTCAATCCTTATTGCTGCCTAATGAAGAGAGTAGTTTGTGGCAGACAATATTACTCCTGTTTTTGTGAAGTTTGCCTTGAGTTATGATACCTAGAAAACCATGCATTACATATTTTAGAGTTGATTGGCAGAACTTGTTTGTTTTATCTGAAGCAATCATTGGTATCTTTAAAGATTTACAGTTATCTTTAGGCATAATGGCAATGCAGTTTTCATGCTTTTACATTTATTATTTTTTATTTTTAACTGCTAGCCCCAGATCTGCCAAAACAAATTTCAGTTGTTTTGTCTAATACTGGGTGATAGGCCATAAAGACTTTTTTAAATCTTGGTTTTACCTTATGATGGAATTTCAAAATATGTATTTTATTTGTAGCAGGTGATTACTAATGTCCATAAAATGTTTAACATCTCATGACTTACTCTTACAATCTCAGGATAATAAATCTGAGTAGCTCAGTAAACAGCAGCAAATATTTTGGCTTAGTGTTTAAAAAAATCTGCATGCAGCAATTTTTTTAGTGTTGTAGAAATTTGACTGTCATCAGGATCAAGCTCTTATTTGGTAATTTCAAAGTGGGGACTTGATATTCTGAAGTGGATATACTGCAGAAATACTATTGAATAAATCAGATATCAGTGGGAAAGCTCCTGTTCACTTTCTTAACATATACTAAATTTGTGAAAGAAGCAGATTTTTCTAAGATCATAGCCTATTCTAGATTATTTTAAGCTTATTATGTCAATTTTAAAAACTTCAAAGATTATGTAAGCTACACTGTTATTTGATATGCTGTACCTCTCTATGGATAGCTATAAAAACAGTTATTCTTCCTCCCAGGAATGTTTAAAAAATAGAGTTTGATTCTTTGTATTCAAATATTTTGCAGATAATTCACAAATTAGTGACTTACAGTCTGTATCTGTCAGTCCCCCTTCCAGTAATTCCCGTGGAACTCTGATCCCTTTGAAAAAGCCAGAAAAGAGGTAGTGAAATCATAATGGGAGACAGAAAAACACTTAGTAAGTGTTAAATGCTCTAGCCACTTTATTCAGGAATTACACTTAACAACTCTTTCAACGATGCCCCATTTTATGATAGAAAGACAAATGTCTTGAGAGCTCAGCTGTTTGTCACATTCTCTTGTGACCCAGCTTTGCTACTGTCCCCAGGATGGTGTAGCACAAGGGAGCTCTGGTAGACATGTGGAGTTTTCACTTCTCTTTCTAGCTGTGACCACGACAAGACATGGTGTGCCTTTGTTTCCCTGTTTAAATAGGGTAAATACAGATGAAAAACACTGCATAAGGCCTGTGTCTTGTACTTTGCAACAGCTGAATTACAGAAAATTACACTTCTGTTGTGGATTTATCCTGCTGTTGAAAGTGCATGACAGTCATGCAGTGCTTCTACAAATACCTGAACTTCTGTAGACTGAAAGTTCAGGACAATTTTCTCTTTATGAGGGGGCATTTTATATATAATTAAGAGTGCTATGTTTTTGCTGGTCTACACTGAAGATGACAGCATATGATTTCTGCAAGCTACTTTAGAGCAGGTGTCTTGGTTTAGCATTAATTTTGTCAGGTCTTTCCTTGCTGGTGACCTGATGTGGTGAATGCTGCATGTAAATGCTATCAAATATCTTTCCCAGAAAGCACCAAGAGAAGGAACTTTGGGCATTGACTGCTGGCTGAGAGGCAATAGTGAGAGTAAAGGAATGTAATGGTGTTAACCAATGCCTCTTTGTACTTCAAGAAGTTTTGAGTGGATATTCCTCTTCTCAACAGTCTGGGAGTCTCCTGATGTGAAATTGGACTTTGGCAGCTTTCCAGCCAATCCTGTTCCTTTTTGCTGCCTCTTTTGACTCAGCCAGGTGCTTCCCACTCGTGCATCCCACTCGTGCTTGAATGAAGAAACAGGAAACAGGAGGATGACTTAGAGTGAAGAGTGAGGGGCTGAAAGGGTATTGCAAAGTCCCCATTTCATATTGGAAAGATATTGCCAGATAGCTGGCAGCTGTTTGGATAGTCCACAAATGGGCTATTCAGGGTTATGGAATGTGAAAAGGGAGAAAGATCATGATATGTGTGATAACAACAGGAATAAGGAATGTTATGCAGTCAGAAAAGTGATGTGTGTATATTTGAGGGAGTCAGCAAAGAATGTTGCATAGGAATGGTAGCACATATTAATTGCAAAGAAAGTTGGTTAATTTGGGGGATGAATTCAAAATCTAAATGTTTAAAGAGCGTTTTAGTTCAAACTATAAAGGGATATTCTGATTTTCTCTTTCAGATAAAAGGTAGGAAATTAAACAGACGTGTTAATTATTGTGAACAAAAAAAAAAAAAGGGAAAATAATTTTATTCATTACTCCCTTCCATCTTCTTTATTGTTTTGGTGGACTTATCCAAGCATTGTCTTACTTGGTCTTGTTTTCAGTTTCTTCCAGTTACACAGGGACACTTTACTGCATGATCTAGCATCCCTTATCAAAGAGAGGTGCTTCTTGAGTTGCTATGAACTTCTCTGTGGATGGTGGGATGAACTAGGTTTTAGGGTAATCCTAAGAATTCTACATTGTTTCACATAATATGCCCGTTTACACCTCAAGTTTAAACAGCCTACAGCCTGTGCACTGGTTGTATGGTGGCCATGAACTGCCAAGCAAACACTTCTCAGACCAAAAACCCCACTACTTAGTGCATATCCAACCAAAACATTTGTAGACAATTTACTGCTGTAATTAATCTTAGCTGTCCTGGCTTTTATGAACTTACATCCCACAATGCTCTTGGATGCAACCAACCTTCTGGAAAAAGGGGCTCTTGCCATTTTCTCTCCCTTTTATTCCCCAAAAGTTATCCATTTAGAAAGCAATAATGCTTTCAAAGGAGCCAGTGCAAAACAATATGTGCAGCAGGAGAATAAAATGTCTACAAATGAACAGGACTATGGTGATTTTCTAGAATGGGTACAAATAAACATAATCATAGAGCTGTGAAACTATCATGTGTTTGGCTCCTGGGGTCTGAAGCCCCAGCTGAAAAGATAAAATATTGCACTCTCCAATTCAGCAGTGCTCTAACATCCTTTACTACATCCCAAACCATCTCTGCAGCAAACTTCTTGCTGAGACTGAAAACTCTTTAAAACAAGGCCTGGGGACTCATGAGCTTTCTACTCAGTATCCTTTAGGCTCACTCCATGAAAAAGTATCTTGCCTAAAAGAGGCCAAATATCACACAACAGAGCTGGTGGGAAATTCAAACTGTTCTAAGCAAAGAAGTCAATAGAGCTGCTGTAGTGAAAGGTAATGTTCAGAGTGAGATCACCGTGTTATGATCTCATGCTGAACATCGGGGCTGGCTTTTTTTCTTGAGGATTATGAAACTAGCCTGAGGCCAGTCTGGTGAGAGTCTGAGAAAGATACAGAAGGATGTTCGGAGAGCCTGGACTATCAGGGCCCTTATTCCCCAAAAAGGGGAGCAGAGGCTGAAAAAGATGAGAGAAATGAGAGCTGTATTGTTATTTCCAGCGCTCTTTTCATCCATCCCAAAAATACAAGATCTACCCCTAGACAGAGAATGTGTATACTGAAGCAGTGAATAAGCACAGGCTGCAAAGAGATAAGAGGAGAAATTACTGAAGAGGAACAAAACACCTTGCAGGAATAATGGAATTCAGCAGCCAAACCCCAGTCCTTTAGACTGCAGAACAATCTGGGGAAGCGCCTTTGCTTAGCAATTTTAAAACTAGACTCCAAAAAACCATTTGAAGGTATACTGCTGAGAAGCATCTTGCATCCCTGAGCTTACACTAAAGTAGTGTTGCCTGGAGGTTTTCTCATATTTTCATGTTTTCTTATTAATGATTAAAAACTGAAAAGTATCTTGAAATTAGAGCTGTTTTCAGAAGGAAATCTTCCCAAGTTTGGCTTCCTTCAGGTTCAAGTTTATGTTGTATTTGTTTCAACTTTTGTAATGATGTTTCATTTATCTGTCAGTGAAAAAACTATTGCAAAATTAACTTACAAAATCAAACTAGAAATGGGCTTGAGACACAAATTGAAGAACTAAGCTTAAGAGAAATATTTAATTGCTATGCCTTCAGGCACTGGGAGTGGATTCTGAAGGTCAGCCAGGCTTGGGCTCTGTCAAACTGACAAAGAAAGCAACTTTGTATTGAGTAACTCATGTAAAAACACCTCACTTTCAGAGGCAGAGACTGTCACAATACATACAGTGCTCGTCATTCAGAACTCGTGAAGTTTCAGCAATTTCTGGGTAAGGTACAGGTCTGAAATCAACCCCTACCCAGCTTCGTCTTCCCCAATATATCCGACTTCTGCTCCAACATTTGCTCTATGAAACAGCAATCCAAAACACCAAAAATTGTTTGAGCATTCAAAGTACAAATGTTGATTTTTAAGGTCATGGGTCCAATGCAAATTTAATATAAAATGGAGTTGATTATGGATTTACACAGAAGTTTGAATTCCAAAATGGGTGAAAACAATTTTTTTTCACCTGTTTTTCGCATTTATGGCAAGTTGATGCCATGATTTAAAAACAAAGCTTGGGCCCTCAGAGAGGCAGAATGACCTCAAGAAAATATTGACTGAGTGCCTGCTGTCTTCAACTGCTGAATTTCACTCACAGCTTTCCTCAAAAGTATCAGGAAGAAAGATATTGTATTTTGAATTTAAAATGAAATTTTACTCTTGAACATAATAGTAATGTAACTGTGGGGTTCCATGTTCATCTCAATGCCTTCCAGATCAAGTGAACACCATTTTCATGGCAGAAAAATGTTTGGGTTTTTTATTTAGTTTTTTTATTATTATTATTATTTTTTCCTTACCTCATTGCCAGAATTAGAAATTTAGCCTTGGATCTTAGATCCAAGTCAGATTCTTTCTGGCTCATTTATTGGCAGTCACAAGGATTATATGATAACAGTAATGTTGCAATTACAATGGCAAAGCTATGCAATTACAATAATAAATAGACGATGGATTGGCCAGAAAAAAAAAGTCCCATTTTCTTGCCTATAGCAAGACTGGCTTTATGAAGAAAAATATCACAAACTTCTATTATGGATTGAAGTCAATGGCATTTTTTTGTCAGCAGAGAATCAAATGCAATTCAGACACACAGGGACATAAATCTGCTCAGTAAGTCAGTCACTTTTCAGAACACTGCTGCTTAGTTTTGTTAGTATTTTTCTCCTTTTGGGTATTTTTTTCTGTCTGGCACAGCATAGGGTTAGTAAGTCAGGCAGGTTTGGAAGGTTTTTAAAGAAGTGAAGCAACAGGAAAAAGATCTCTTCTTCTCCCTGTTAGCTATACTTCCCAGGAATGGGCTTGTGCACCCATTTTAAAGATGCCATAGGCATGACATGTCTTTTTTAGGATTTTCATATGCAGTTCAGAAGTTACCTGCTTGAGAAATGAGAGCTGGAGCTTTCCATATCTGCATGTTGGAATCCTCCTAGCTGCAAGAGCAGTGAAAACTGACCTTTGCTCTCCAAACAAGGAGTCTTCTGGCATGGAGCTTAGTTTTCCTACTGCTCTTCACAACTGTAAATAATGTTAGTATACCCTGAATTCAGAGCATGCAGCACTTTACATCACTATTGTGTATCTTAAAATAAACAACATTGCAAGCTGTTTATTTTGGTGTTACTATGTATGCATTTTTTAAACAGTGGTTACTTAAACAAACGTCTCTGTTCCCACAGCACTTAAAAGCTGCTGTTTGCTCATTGTGGTTTTTGGGTTTTGTCACTTTTGTTTTGATTGTTTCTGAAAATCACACTGGAGGATACAGAAGACAGGAGTAAGTTGTACTTGTTCCAAGCAAATGCTTCATGTCACAGCTTTTTCTGTGTGCCAGTTTTTCTCATGTTCCTAGCAGAAATAATTTTGGTTTAGCTCAAATGTAGGGATCACCAGAATTCCAGATTGGTTGCAACTGAACTCAAATGCATTTCTGCAGGCCAGTCAGGCCATGCATTTGTTTGAATTTGACCCTGAGATAGCGAAATTGTTTTAATAACATTAGTACTGATTATTTATTCATTGCTCAGCAAAGCAAAAGGTGCAGGGGATGAGAATTTAGGGAATTGAGGGTTTCCACATCTTCTTTCATCCTCTCCCATCAGTCTTCATTCATCCACCCTAGAAACCTCAAGTGCAGAGCAAAGTTCTGTGGCTGGAAATGCTGATAGGATGTTGATGAAAAAGCCATTATCAGACATCAGCCTTTCAAAGGCACATTGCCACAGCTTTGTGGCCCTCTACCTATGCAGGGAGCTCAGAGGACACTTGCTGGTCTGACACTGTTCTGCTAGAGGGCTAGGTGATCTATACTGTTCTTTACCTGCAGCAAGGAGATTTTGGTGATGGCTCTGCTTCTTGCTATGCCATATATACTGTTCTCATGGTGTAATTGGCTAAATCTTAGTAAAAGGTTATGGAAAAAAACTAATTTCTCCCTTCACTCACCCTCCCTATCTTCGTGAAGGGTGTCTATGATACTTCATGATTGTGATAGTTATTCTATAGTTGCTCTGTTCCACTTTGCCAATTTTTGCTATGTAATCTTCCATTAGTCCTTTTTGCTGAGAAAGAAATACCTATCTGAGTCTGTAGAATTGTGTCTTAAAGGACTAAGAATTCAGAGTCTTCCTCTGTACAAATATTGCACTACTATAAGGAAAACTGAGGATAGCACAGCAAGGCCACCATCAGAATTTCTTAGCAGAGGCTACAGTGGTAGGTTGAGGGGTATGTTGTTAAAAATGGGTGGTCATCTTACCAGCTTCAGCCCTCATTTTGGAGTGAAAGTGTGCCTGGGCAGTCATGAGAGTGCTGAGGGATTCCTGTGTGGAATAGGTTCAACAGGAGTGCTCCAACAAACATGGGAGGCAGCACTAAACAGCATCAGGTACTGGACTAGCTCCATCCAGCCTTGAGATCAGAACAGCAGAAGGGTTTGCTATTCTTGTGCTTGGGTACAGCTGAGAACTGAGTCCAAATTATTCATTGGTAGAACTCATAAAAGTTGACTGTCTTCTTGTAACAGAAAGTAATTTCTTCACTCAACTGCTAATTGCCCCGTGATTTTAATCAAGCAAGATTCTTTGATAAGGAAAATTAGTGTTTGAGAAAAATTGTGAATGCAGTTATTTTGTAACTTGTGTAGACTGTAAACCAGTTTGTCCTCCTTAATTATGGTCTTCAAAGATAAACAGGTTGAAGGGTGTGTTGCAGTCCTTGGCACAAATATAGCATATTTCAGTGCTTTGTTGAGCAAGCTTGTGTTTTTGAGAAAGAAATAAAAAATTACTTGTGTTTTTTTATTAATAGCTCAGCAGATGTTGATTTTCAGCGTTGTGTAAATGTTCATTTGCTTCTGGACTTCAATACACTGGATAACCCCAGCTCTCTCAGTAGAACTGTGTGACAATTAAGGATGAGAGGAGCATTTGATTGAAAAGTGGCCAACAGCACAGCAGTCCAACAGCAGTGGGACTATGTCATTCTATTTACTGAAGGAGGACACAATATACCAGTGTGCCACAGCTTTCCTTTTCACTCCAAACCTTTCCATCTAATTTGCAGAGATATTAATTTGTTTGCTTGTTTCTTCATTTTCACCTGCTGATAATTTTTCTCCTAATCAACCATGAGTTTTTCACGAGTCTTCTCCTGCTTCAATGCTAGTACATAAATTTAAAATAGTTTTGCATGCTTTTTTCAGTCTAATACTATGACAACAGTCTAATTTGTGACTGAAATTACTAACATCATTTACATCTGTAGGTGAACATTCCACCTCTTCTATCTGAGAGACAGAAGATGGCAGAGTGATTAACATTTAAAATGCTGATAACAGAAACTAATTAATGGCAGAAAAATTTTATGAGAAGGAGCAGGTAACATCAAACATTTTAAAAGTATTCTAAGAAATGTTTTTTTCCTAGTTTGCACTAAATAAAATCTGCTCTATTGGCCAGACAAATGCTCCACTGAGCCAGATAAGGGTCAGCAGTGACTGGTGATGAGGCCAAGAAATGATGCAAGTGCAGGAAGATCCCAGAAGTCCCAGTGTGCTCTCCAGGCTTCTGGTGGGCAGAAGTTTAAAGACTCAGAGTTGGACGTTTACATCCAGATTGTAATGCTTAAGAGCCATTGATGCATTTACATTTTATTTTCGGGCCAGCCATGGGCCAAACCATATATTCAGGAGCTACAGTGGAAAGAATCTAATTTTGGATTATTTGAATCATTGAGGACATTTATTAGACTATTTTCTGATGTGGAATTGAAGTGAGAGATTTGAAAAAGCTTCACATTTCTTGATTCATGGACCTAACTTTCTAAACTGTATTTAAAAAAAAAAAAAAAAAAAAAAAAAGAAGAAAGAGAGAGAGGGAGGATATCAGTTTACACCTGATTTTAAATTAAACCTGCTTTCTTTCATGTAGCAACAGGAAAAACTTACCAGCCCTGCAGTTTTCTAAGAAATTGTCATGAAGTGTTGGGAAAATTTTTTCTTCTTCATTTGAAGGGAACTCTGATTAAAACTCTAACCATTTTGTGTCTTTCCCGTGTCCTGCTCTCCATTGCTCTGATCCTGCTCTTCACACGATTGATTCTGGCAAAATAAAACACTGATCAGCCCATGCATTCGGTAGAGTGCTCTTAAATAAATATCCCTGCTGTGCCCTGGTAGAAAGCATTCACACAGTTTTGACATAACCTAATCACGTGCAAAGCTAAACCTTTAGTAGCTGGTTCTTGCAGACATTATTTTTTTGCTTTCCCCCCTCCCTTGTCGCTGGCTCGGCCCCTTTGGAGCTGCTGGAGGGCGTTGTTGAGAAGTTGCTACCGTTGATACAGTCGCTATTAATCACAGTCTGCCGTGTCGTGACGCAGCTTCTAATAGCATCCCATTGAGCTGCCCTTGTATGCTGGAGGCTTACCAACAGCACTGGGCCTTTGATATTCATCTCACACCAGGATAAAGAAAATGTAGAGTTAAAAAAAAAAAAAAAAAAACAAAAAACCAAACCCAACTGCAAATAGGCAAAGAACAAAAAAGGGGGGAAACATAGCAAAATCAAAAACAGACACGCTTTCTGTGTGCTGCTTCGTTTACCATGGGAGCAGCAAAGCTATAAATCTCTGCTGTGTTGTTTGAAAATTGAACATGAGGCTGCTAAATTTATCATTCATTCTTTGTTGTTTCTGGGTAGTAGCTGCCTGACTTGGCTGACTTTGGTTTCTGTCCCCTCCTCAATAACAATTTTTGTTGTCATCGTTGTTTCAATACATTACACACGCAAATCAAAATTTTACTGGATCAAAGAATATTGGAGGATTTAGTAAAGTGCTCATAAAGGGGAGGAGGAACAAATTTGCTGCATGTTACACATCATGCTTCCTTGGCAACTGACTCCCTCACATTCATAATTACAGGAACATAATTTTTAAAAAGCAGCATGGGCGGGGGGAGGGAAAGGGAGCACTTCCTTTGGTTAAAGACATTCACAACTTTTAAAAAATGTGAGTCTTTGAAAATTAGAAAAAAAAGTTCACCCATATGCTCTGTAAAGATTAAACCTGGAGCCTGATAGAACTGCACAATCACCTTCTTTTGTTAGCACTTCTTGTCCATGTTGAACTGCAAAGAAAAAAAGGTGGAAAGCAAGCCTGCTACAGATGTGACTGGCTATGAATATTCATGAATAACATTGCTCCTCCTTTTCTACTGGCATCCAAGCCATTCTGATCTCCCTCTCTTTTTTCCTCTTCTCCTCTCCATTCCCTTTCCTTCCTCAAGACTGAACAAGGCTGCAGTTTTATTTCGGCAACAGCCTGGTACGATACAGTTGTCAGTGGCCTCCGAAGCCTTTTCTTTCCATTAAGAAAAAAGAAAAAGAAAAAAAAACAAAGGAAAAAAGAAAAAAATTGTAATTATCCACAGTTTTATGAATCCACCTCCCCTTAATGTTCATTATTTAAACCAGCAGCAATTACAAGTTCAAAGGGGTTTAGAGGGCCAGCAACCCGCATAATCACTGCCAAATTAAGCGGGACTCATTCGTCACAGAAGAGTACACTCTGAGCAGTGAATCATGCATGCAGTGACAGGCACTGATTTACATAAAGACGAAATCTGTGCCCTCTAGGGCTGAGTGTTACTTTATCTCAGTGGCCCTGTGATATATGCATTTTCTTTTGGTGTTAGGAAGGTTCAGAGACTGATGCTGCCTAATACATTATATTTTATTCTCACTAGCATCACTACTACTGCCTAAAAATACTAATAAAATACTGCCTACACTAATTCACATATATGTATTTAACTAGCAGTAATCATAACTTCAAGGCTCTTGAGCTTTTAAGAGCAAAGCTTTGTCCAGAAAAAAAACCTTTTCTAATCTCTTACAATACTTATGAACTTCTTGAATTAGTTTTTTTTTCCATTACCAATTTGCAGGTCAAACACTCATTCTTGAAAAAGACTACTTTTATTCTCCTCTGCCCCCACTCCCTCCCCTGTCCCCCACAGTGATTTGACATAATTTTTTTTTTTTGAGTCACTATTAGTACTTGTACATATAAGTACATGTACAGTGTCAGAGGCTGAGGCTGAATAACATCATCCCCAGCTCGCTGACTACCCAAGGTGTTTTAGGTCAGTGTGGTTCCTCCTGACACAGACCTGCTGTAGGGTCTGGAAAAGCTATGTCCATGAAAGGCATCTGTACATCTGACAGTGGAAGAGGAATCTTTTCAGTTTGTTAGGCACACATTACTTCTCTAATGCTGCTCTGCATCTGATACTGAACTTTTAAAGATGCTTTTATATTCTGCTTGAAGACCAAGTCCTACTCAGTCCATTTAGCTACACCCACTGGGGTGCATTCCTCACATAGGTAGGTAAGTCTTGACCCTTCAGGGAGCAGTAGCTATAGTCTGATACTACAGTGAAACCAGAAAAGGAGTTTTTGTGTAATCATTACTCACTTTTAGCTCTGTTAGCTGTGACTCTTTTCTCCACCACAACAGTCACAGGAACAGTACATACAGTAGTTTGAGAATGATGCTTAACTCTCCTCCCATAGGGGTGCCTCCTCAAAGTTTATTTAGAGATGCACTGGCTATGATTTGTGAGAGGCCTTCTCAACATATAAAGGCACTTTACATAAAATAATTTGATTCCCAGCTGTCACTGAGACACAGCAGAGTGACCCCAAAACATCTGTCCGTGGCACCTTGACACAGATGCTGTTTCTACACCAGCTCTGGTGCAGACAGGAGGTAGCTGGTGGTACCAGAAAGCAACATCTGTCTGATCAGCCCTTCTTTTGCTTTGACATGCTACTGCACTCAGGACTGTGCTCTAGGTCTAGCATTGCTGGCTGTCCTCCAGTTGTGCAACTGGGTTTGGTCCCATTAGGCCATTTTAGTGGTGAGGAAGAGCAGCACTGTTCTGTATGTGAATGCACAAGCTCATGTTTTGCACAATGTCACTTGGATATAAAAGGGACCCATCTTGCATGTACAAATCACACAGGAAAATGTCATTTGCATATATCATTGCACTTACTGTGCAAGTGAATGTGCATCTGTGATGTCCACCTCAACACCATGCCCTCTGATAGAAGCTGCTGAAGAATTTGAATAATTTAGGGAAACTTAAGACAAAGCCTAATCACAGCATCTTTTTAACTGGATTGCCTACAGTATGTTTAGTGAGGACACTGAAGGTCTCATGGGCATAATTTAGGTACCACTTTTAGGATCTAGTGCACATTACTAGGAGACAACTTTATGGCTGGTAAATAGATATTGTACAGTGCACCTCATATGGATGTAATTTATGCCACTGTAAAATCAGATTAAATGGAAAGTTAGTGAAAGGGAGATTATAACAGGGACTAAGTTTTTGTGATAGTCCATGAGGGAAAATGGAGCAAAGCTCTTCTGTGATAACAGCAGAATTGTGTGAATTGACTGGTTTAGGCTCATTCTATTATGCAGTATGGAATTCACGAGTCACTGAAGTCTATACTAAGATCAATATTTGCAATATTATATATCAAATAATTAATTTCTACCTTTGTATTTTATTAAATGCCTAAAAGTTGTTAAATTACTATTTAAATGTTGGAAAATTCTTTAATGTTACATTATATTTTCAAAGAACATAGAAAGTCAAGTATTGATCAATGATGGAGAGATGTGGAAATGAAAACCTTTTTGCCATACTGTACTCTTTTTTGTTTTATTGAATCAGGGTATTTTAATGTGAAGGACTTGGCCTCTAGGAGTAACAGTGGCAGGTCACAGTCTTTGGATATTTCTGGCTTCCATGTACTGGCTTTAAATTTCCATATGTTTATCGTGGTCTTCTACAGAAAAGTGAATTGTGGAAATATTTTAGATCATGTTCCCATGAAAGAGTTGTCTGAAAGGAATTGCAAAGCTTTTGCTCATGTAATTTCTCACTTTGAGCTCACTCATCTTCATCAGCACTTTAAGTAAAGATGACAAATTTTGTTGATGAAGCTTTTAGGAGCTGCTGCAACAGGATTCATATTTTGTCATAGTGCCAAAGATTTTTGCCCTTAAAGTACAGGAGAGTAAAGTAAGCCTGGTTTTGGCTGGATCTACAAAATAGCACATGGACATGCCTGGAATTGAGACAGTGGAGCTGTCTCCAAGACTAACCTTTGGAACTGGTGGGACTTAGGAAGATAGTGGAATTGCAGGATGCTGGGTGCCAAGGCTGTTTTCAGCAGTGGCCAAAGCTCTTGGCCCTGAGGGAAAGGAAAACAATGAAAAAAAAAAACAATGAAAAGACATTTTGATTTGAGATCTAATTTATATAAATATATGCAAAATTGTGTATCAGTATCACCTCAAACCCAGAAATCTGGGGCTCATAGCAGTCTCAGGGAGGTGTGTTTTGTTGTTTTTTTTTTTAAACTTGGATATCCTTGCTTTCAGTCCTACTAACTGTGATGTGGCCAATATGGTGAATATATTTAAATACTTAACATGGTAAATATCTTATTTTCTTTCACTCTTGATCGGTTTTCAGATTTAATTTATTTTGATTTCTCTGTTTTAACTATGGATATAGTTAAAGGCTTGGAGGATATAGTTATTTCAATGATCAAATTTCTCTTTCCTTTTGGTCTAGCCTATATGAAATCTTGATGCAGTGTAGAACTAAAGTACCCATCAATGCTCCTTTTATTGGACTTGCTTAATATATTGTAGTAAAGTTATATGCATCCACATAGGTTGTTAGGAAAAACTTAACATGGCACTGATGTGCAATAAGGGACAATTAATTGTGTAGATGCTTCAAGACCACACCAATGACTAGAACACACTGTAGTGGTCATAAGAATTAATCATGAGTAAAAATTAAAGACAGCTTTTCAGCCAATAGCTGAAAACTAGGTAAAATCCTGGTGTTAATAAATATGTGCAGATAAATGAGATATTTTTCTGTCTTTATAAATCTTGGTACTGTAGATATAGGGACAGACATCTAGGAAAGATTAAAAATTAAATTGGCATATGTTTTACCATAAGCAATAAGCACGTGTTGTGTTTTTCTATGCAGAAAAGTCTTGTGCAATCCAGCAGCATTCCCAGAAGGGAACATTACTGAGCCTCTTTTCTTCCCAAAGGAATGGGGCTTTTTTCACCTCCCCTGCACTGCCACCACCTTGTGTTGCATTAGCCAGCAGTCTTTCCTGGCCCTGAAAACATCAGTCCTCCATTGAGCAGCTTTTTCCAGTGCCATCTCTCAGTCCAGCAAAGCATCCATGTCCTCTGTCCCTGTTCCCTGGCCACAGGAAGATTTGAGTGGTGCTAATGGCACAGCTCCAGTGAAATCCAGCTTTTGCTGGCAAGCCTAATGTGCAGACTGAAGAGCACTGACTTTTTATCCTGGTGTGTTTGGCCTAGGCCCCTACTTCTGCTCAGAAATTAATGATCTGCGTTTTCTGAGTGCCACAAAAGGCACCTTTAAAATGTTGATTTCCACCTTTACTGAATTTGGCTCTGAAGGAACCAGTGCCTGTAGTGGCTGGATAACAATACTCTTTTCCTTAGTTCCTATGTATAAATTCACAAATGCCCACACAAAATTGTTTGATTCATCTTTAGAATCTGTTTCAAACTCAGTCTCTAAAGAAATTAGGAAAGTGTGTCCTATGTAAGCACAATACAATGGTCACTGTGCAGTTAGTAACTAACACTAAGATTAGTAAAGACCCTTAAATTGGGCATGCACACATCAAGCTCCATCCTGAGCATGTATGTGCTCCATTGATTTTTAGATGTACTTCTGAAAAGCCAGTAGATTTACAACAACTCTGAGAGTTCTCCAGTTCATGTTGTTTCAACTGAGGCTCTTGTAGCCCCTGACAGTTCCTGGAATCAGGGAATGACAAAAGTCACCTCATCTTCACCATGCTTATGCACCGAGGACAAGTTTTAGGACCCAGTTTTTCCTGAAATGAAAATCCTCTGATTTCCTCTGACACTTATTGATGCTTAGGTGACTTCTCCAGAAACCAACCATGTAGAAGAATTCAGGGCTTTTTTTCTTTTTTTGGCTCCTAGCCAACATCCAGAAATCAAGCTTTAAAAAACTAATCCATGTCACCTAAAAGAGACAGATGTTAATTCTTGTCATATTATTTTGCAGTTAAGTTTTTTTTATGTTAACTGTCCACACCTTCAGAATTTTTATTGGGTTTTTTTTAATCGGTATCTGTAATATCTGTACCAAAATAACTAAAAGAGTTGTTACAATTTTCCAGAAAATGGCAGACTTCATCTTTTAACTGTTCAAAATTTCAAGAAATATTTAAGATTTAAAATTACTTTTGATAGTGGGTTATCATGAGTAAAAGTCTTTATCTAAAGGTCCCACCTGACCTCCTGAAGCACTTAAAATATTACCAGAATTTTTTTTCTGTGACTTATTGTAGAAATAAGTAGATATGTGAGTAAACTTTCTGGTGGAAAGGAATGCTATGCAAAAGGGTTTAAAGCTGTTTAATTAAGTTTTCTTTTCCTTTTGGTTGTGTTTCTAAAACCAAAGTTGAATATTAATATGCCAAGAAGAGTGATCATCCCTATATTTCAGAAACCCTTTCTTTCCTTTAATTGATGGTAAACCAGTTAGATTTTTAACTGTTTGAATGAATATCAGAGAAAGGAGGTATGGCTTCACTGTTATAGATGATTTCAATACCATTTTACCTTCTAGCCTCATGACTTTACTCCAGTTGCAAACATCATTTCTGCTACTGGACTTCAGCTAGGTTTGTGTCCCATCTCAGAAACACCATGGCCTCAGTTGCAATCATGACCCTTTGGTTAGACAGCACTGTCCTACATCATTGTGCTTGACCAGCTTGGGCTATGGATCCAGATTGATTTGTTCTGTGAAGTTTAGAGTAGAACAGCATTCACTTTGTTTACCCCTGTTATGCAAAACAAAATTTTCCAGGTAGATGCAAATGACATTGACAATAAAACAATTAAAGAAATAGATTTCTTTTTTTTTTTTTTTTAATTAAGGTTACCATTCCTTTTTAGTGTTCTTTCTATAGACTATTCTGAAACTAATTCACAGCTGTACAAATGATAGTTATATGTATTTATCTGTGTATGTAGCTTTAATGGCAGTTGTCAACTGTATGCTATTAGGAGTATCACCATGTGGACTGTTAGAGAATCTCTGTATATATGATAAACCCAAGCCCCTAAATACATTGTATTGATAACAGATGTTAGCAGTTTCCCATGTCCCTTGCTTAAATTACATGAAAGAAAAAACATTAGGTCATAAAATAATTAATGTTCATTGTGTAATGAGAGGTATTTCAAGACTGAGGTCTTCAGGCTTAGGGTATGACCAGGTGGGACAGATCCAAGATCAGAGGCAGTGTTATGTAAGGTGTTGCCATACTGAAGGAATATCTGGGACACATAGCAAAACCCCAACTGCTCCATCAACATAACAGCATTTTACATGCTTTGGTGGTTGAGGATTTTTCCTACATGGAAACATTAACTTCCCTCTTTTAGCCCATGTTAGAAGACAGCAAACTGGAGTACCTGGGCAGCTACTACAGTATTGTAAATGAGAAGCACCAAGGATGGTGTCTGAGCCACAGGGAAAAAAATCAAAACCAGCAGGGCAACACTTAGATTAAATTTGGTGCTGTCAGATCATTTGGTTTCACCAGAATGGCTTTGGTTTACTTCCTTCAGGGCAGTTTAAAAGTTGTTTAGCCCTTCATGAGTTTCTACTCACTTCCCAACCGGAAGGAGCAAAGTCAGACCTATGGAAACTACGTATGCAATTGGCAAAGATTTCAAAATTGGTGTGTCCTTTGGTTCACAGACTAAACTTGACCTATATATAGACACATGTGTGATTCATTAATGGTAATGGGGAGTTTTCTGATATGACTTCTCATGCATGTCTCATAGAAATAAAATAAATTGTGAAGTCTTTTGACATGATTTATCTGCTTGGAACTTGATCCAAGTCTCAAAAAAAGCTAATGGAGAGTCATCTTTGAGAACTGAAGCCAACAAAGATAAGTCACAAGCTTTCAATATGGAAAGGGTAGGCTTGGATTTTGGCAAGAGATTTTTGGTTTAACAGATAAATATTTTAATTAAGTTGCCCTTGGAGATGTCAGAGATGCCTAAAGACTGACATCTTTTTGCTTAAACACCAACAAGAGTCACTCAAATGAAAGAGGGAACCAAGCCTTTCCACAGGGTCTAGCATCAAACCTGTCTTGCAAGTTACTCTGCTGGAATGCTCTTCAGTGCTTTCAGAGACAGACAGCAAATGTGTCAGCAGGGCTGTGGGCAGGGTATGCAAGGCAAACATTTGTGCACAGAGCCCAGGATTTTAACAGAGCTCAGTGAAAGCCATGAGCACTGTTGAAAAGTCACCCGTTGACATCGTGGTTGGTTCTAAACCTGGCCATGGGAACAGATCTGAAGTTATTTTCACACAGGTCACTCAGTGCAGCCACTGAGTGAAAGATTCACTGATTTGATTCAACTTCAAGTCAATGTCAGAGCAGAAATACAAGAAGCTAAGGATGCACGTGTAGTACAGCATGGCTTTGGAAGTCTTTTGACAGATTTATAAGAAGGCCTCATCTTCAAATGTTTACATGGAAAGTGAATAGGGAAATTATTTTCAACTAATCTCTGATCAGCACTATATCAACATGTAGTATGTTAGATTTCTGCAAAGGGCATTTTTATTATATATGTACTTAACAGACATACTGCTATTTTGAGGGGAGAATATTTTTTGATGAGCAGTAAAGATAAATATTCCTCTGGATGAAGGAAGGGATGGAAAGCTGAAGAGTATTAAGTGTGATAATTATTAGAGAGGCAAGACTTGAGATAGGAATGTAACACTGGAGTTATCTAAATAACTTGTCTTGAAGTTTCTAAGCCATCAAAAAAGATAACAAATATCAAGTGAAATATTTATACTTCAGTTGCATACCACGTGCAGTCAAAGATAGATCAGTCTTTTTTTGTTTTAATTTTTGTTAGGCAAACAGATATTTCAGATACCTTGATCCCTGAAGGCAGTTGCCAAAATTAAGGAACTACTAAAACTGAACATTTAGGAAGTTTGAGCTATGGCAGCAGTATGAAGTTTAGAATTCCGTCTTTTGTGACAGAAATATTGCAAGTGGGGTTTTCAGAAATCGCTGAGACAAGAGTATAGTTCTATCATTAACCAGATATAAAACATACTTTTGCATATTTGAAAACTAAATACAACTTCAGATTTGCCTGGTGCAGTGTTATGACCTCATATAAAGAAAATATGGTTCAAAAATGCTTTATAGTGAAGGACTTTGAAGGTAGAAAATGCCAGATACTTTAATTATCATTTTCACTCTCTTTGTGGTGAATGAAGCTTGGATCCTTTCACTGGAAGAAGATAAAATTTTATGTATTCATACAATTAAAGACTGTATCATGTTTTGTATATGCAATGGGTACTTTCCTGGGGCAAAGAAATGACATTTTCTCCGTCCATTTATGTGATTGCTGCTCAGTTTTAGATCTACCACAATAAAAATAACACATTAAAAAAAAATCCAACCATGAAATTTTGAACCTTGATAGCTTCTCTAATTTCAGGAGCCACCAGCATGTGCTAGCATGGTACAGTACAGCACAGTGCAGGAATCTTCACTCACCACTTAAGTGCAGATACTTCTGTAATACCTTCCACTCTTAACAAAGCCCTAAAATTCCCAAACAACATAGCACAGGAGCAAGGGTAAACACAAAAACACCCTGTGAAGTTGTGGGAGGAAACTTAGATAGGCAATAGGGACTTGGTGAGGACACTGTGGTTAATATTTGTTCTTTATAATTTTCAGTGTTTTGCAGACTTTTCCAAGAAATGCTAGTAATCAAAATAGAATTTTGGTCCTTAACACCTTTTCAGTCAGATAAAGTAGGAAGAACATTTTTTAAATTGCGTTGGGGTAAAAAAATTGCAAAATGTCCCAGCGGATTTCCTTAATCCACAATCTCTCACTAAATCCATAGTATATGGCAATGCCTAGTAACTAAGATCAGATTGCTGATTTTATAACAACAAAGATGTTGTTGTTAAGTCTTTGTCTTTACACAGATTTGTGCAGCACTGAACATAATGATGAATCTTTGTTGGGAACCTTGAACTACAATGATTAAGAATAACAAAGGATCAAAGAGGAACTCAGTTCCTGATCTTAGACAGCACTGAGAGAAAGTGTCGTGCTTACTTTCCACCAGCACATTAAAAAAAAGAGAAAAATGTTAACATTTTTTCCAGGCTGGCATGTCATGAATTGAGAAAACTGGACAATAGGCTACATTTAATCCTCCCTTTCTAATTGTCCTTCTTACCCCAAAATGAACAGTTTTTCTTATTTTCTCTCTCTTCTGTTTGTTTTGTGGGACTCAGAACTACCTGTCCAGCAGTTATTGGGGGTCCAGGTGGAACTTTTTCACCCACCAGCATTTCTGCAGATTCTTCTATCTGGCAAATTAATATTTCCCTTGTACCTCTGTCCATCAAAATATTGTTTCAAGCTTCAGAAAGCTTCACTTCTCAAAAGAATTAGTAATTTCAGAATTTCTTAATTTCCACCTCCTACTTTTGTGCAGTTGATGAAAATACTAGTGTCATACTGGTTTCTTTATTGTAATTAAATGTAAATGAGATAAGATTTTGGGTATTATTCAGCAGTGGTGTTGTGTAAACCCAAGTGACTAATGGAAACAAATAATGAGATAAAAGATCATATAGGGATTGTGGACTGGGGTCTCAGGATAAAAGATCAATAGAAAGTCTCATCAGACTGTCAGTATAGAGGTCTGTTGACTACACAGCCTTCTTTCCCACAGCCATCTAGAAATTCACAGGCCCCATTAACTTCCAAGGCTAGATTATCAAAACAGGTGCATTGCACCGTCAAGAAAGAAATACCCTGAACAGAAACTGAAAAATACTGTGGGCATTCTGTGTGTATTCCTTTGTCCTCCAAACTACAGATGTAACAGAAATAATACATTTGATCATGCTTGAATCCAGGATGGTCATTTGGAGCAAAATCTATGCAAAACAAACTTAATTGTAATTATGAAAGCCAGAAATTCTGAAATAAATTGAAAGCAATATTAAGAGTATAACAACTGTGATAGCAACAGACAAAACCAATTTAAACAATTCCATCAAAAAACAATTCCAGCTCAAAAAAGGTTTTAGTATTAATAGAGCACAAATTTCTGAACTTCACTTCCCTGAAAAATCTTGGTTTGGAAATTACTGAGAAAGCTGAAGATAACATGCATGTAGAAAAGTACCTCAGATGAAAAAATAAATTACTTAGGCAAATGTATGTTATAATTTTTATAGTCTCTATAGTTGTTGTGGTTGTACTTGTCTATTTATATTTCAATGAATGAGAGTAGCTGATTTTGCTGCCTTTGTTTTTTACACTGCAAATTTAAATGTAGAAAAGTCTGTCTGCAGTTGTATGTCAGAATCCACAGCACTTGTAGAGAGTCCCATTGAGATCCAAATATGGATATGGGAGATCAAGTTGAAATCTGTTGGAGGGGGAGCAATATGACTTCATTGCCCTCTATCGCCATTCTCTTTTTTTGGCTGCCTTGCAGTGAATAATCAACTGAACTTGGATGGCAAAGAGAAGTTGCTATATAGGCTGCTGAGCTCTACAGCTAGCAGACCTGCCAAGTCTTAAACACTGAGAAAGAGACATTTGTCTGACTTCTTTCACACTGTCCCATGTATTTTCAGAAAACAAGTCATGCACTTACAGCTTTACTTTTGGACCACACAATTTCTGTTCTGCTTCATGATCCCTTGTGCCAGACAGACCTATAGACAGCTAGCTGTAGCCTGGGCCATGGGAAATCATGGAGTGGGAGAGAAACTGCTGCACCAGGCTGCTCTTCAGAAGTGTAAATCTAGCAGTCAAAAGGGCCCTGACAGAGCCATATCTGGAACATGGACTCTGCTGTTATGTGAGGGGCTACATGCCTCCCACACAGCTCTTCCCCTTTTTCTTGTTCTGCAGTGACCTGATGCAGGGTAACATGCAGAGGCCTTGGGAAGTTGTAAGATCTACAATGCCACTATATGGCTGGGAAGAATATGTTTCTTGGATAAATATTAAGACCACAGGTCTAGGATTAATTCCTCTGCTTTCAAAAAGCACTAAGCTCAAGTAAGTGAAAATAGATTGCAGACAACCCTCTGCAGCAAGAAGCATGTCCTGAGAGTTAGCATTGAGACTTCATTTAATTTTCTTATAATCAGAGTAATAGTCTATTTTGCCATGGTCTAGATGTGAAATAGTCTTTCCAGGTTAACTTTCAGGGAGCTCTTATGGATGCTGGTATCTACCCTCTGTCATCTCCTTAGAACATGCCATAAGCAGTTGACATAGCACTGAAAAGTGGAAATAAATTATTGAGCAGCTAATAGGGGCATCTCATTATTTTTGTTTTAGTCAATCTTTATGTCCTTCTTTCATGTCCTCTTTTGTGGCATCAAATTATTTTCAGAGCTTAAAATGAATGCTGGCAAGGACAAAATGCATACCTGTGAATATGTACCACTAGTGGTATATCTGTTCAAAAACCTTTGGAAATAATTTTGCACCTAACCAACATCAAGTATTAGAAAGAACTGTAAAGAGCAATGCTGCAAATTTATTTTATTCTGGTGTGAGATATCAAGTCTAGAGATCCTTTACTGAGCTTTCCATACCTTCTTTTAGACACCACATTGGAGACAGTATTGCCAGAGCCCATTCTCTCATATGAGAGCATGAGAGATTGTGAAAATACCACAGCAGTTAACAACTTTTGAGCAATGTTTCCTGGATTACATTTTGAGTTATGTTTGCTGGATTACATTTTGAGCTATGATTTCAGTACGTAGCAGAGAAAGTCCAATGAAGGGCCATGAAAATGACTAAGGGACTGGAGCATTTTGCTCTGTACAAAGAAGGGCTAAGAGAGCTGGGACTCTAGCCTAGAGAAGAAAAATCTCAGGAGGAATCTCATCAATGTATAAGAATACCTGAAGGGAGGGTGCAGAAACAAAGGGAACCACTCTCCTCTCAGTGGTTCCCAGGGACAGGACCAGAGACAACAGGCACAAACTAAACACAGGAAACACTCTGTGAGGGTGACTGAGCAAAGGCAAAAATTGCCCAGGGAGGTTGTGGAGTCACCATCCTTGGAGGTATTCAAAAGCCATCTGGACCTGGTTCTGGGAAATCAGCTCTAGGTGACCCTGACTGAGCATAGGGGTCAGAACAGATAACCTCCACATATCCTTTCCAACCTCAACCATTATGTGATTCTCTGAATAATAATGCTTTTTTTGTGTGTCTTAATTTTATTTTCTTATTCATTATGCTTTACACTGGGGGAAAGTTAATGTTTGAATTTTATTTTGTTTGTTTTGTTCTGTTCTGTTTTTCAAACTATGTGCTAGAATGAATTTCATTTCAGAAAGGGAGCCTCATAGCTATTTTTAGAGAACACCTAACTCTGGCATGTTCTGCAGCTTAGAAGACCTTTCTCCAGGAAGGTGCATTGCCTCTCTTTACTGTAAATATATTGCTTTCAAGAAGCCAAGAGAAGATTTGACTCTCATCACATCAGTGTGAGCTAAGCTGTAAATGCAAAAGTAGCAATACCAGTTGTCAACAATAGCCTAGGCATTCAGGAGCACTTCCAAGAATGCCAAGGTACTAGGAATAATGGGAATTTTGTGTAGCAGTAACCCCAAAATCTGTGCAGTTTGTGGCACTTGGAGAGCTGTATTGGGGAAGCAGTTGGAGAGAAAGATAGGAAAGGATGCAGCTGGATTTCTGAAAGACATGCTTACTGCTAAACTTCTACCTGGCAACTTTCTGAAGAGAGAGTTTTGGGCAAGCAATGGGCAAGCAGTTATGGAAAAATCAGCTGGTCAAAAAACGAGGAAGTTGAAGTCTGAGATGTCCTAGGTGTGTATGAATGGTGTACATACTGTGTGTCTATATACATATAGATATGAATATACATATATATAAAACACAGCTATTTGTGATCAAGACCAGGGGAGTGCAAAGAGGAAGACTATGATAATCTTTTCACTACAGTTTGCATCTTAATCTTGATGCTGGGGCAAATCAGCAAAGACTCATCAATCAGTACCAGATTAGCTTTACCTTGTTCAGGTAGAATAACACACAGGAAAATTTATCAGAGTTAAGTCCTATCCAGTCCTGTTTAAAAGTTCTAGATTTTTCCACCCAGACATTTCATCGCTTTGCTCACACAGACTTCCAAAGAATTTATCCTGAGGGGCCATTTCTTCTTGCATTGCAGTTACAAGGCATTAGTTCATGCACCGCCGGTATGTCAAAACGTGTAGCTGATAACTTGGTTACATCATTAGTTATTCCTACCTCAGGTGGAAAAAAAATAGCTGTCTAAAGTGCTGCTCAGAATGCGTGTTCTGCAGATTCTCACAGAGGGACCTGTGGTTACCTCAGCCTGATGATTGCTCTGCATTCTTCTGATGTAGACACCAAGAGCTGTTGAAAATAATTGAGACGCTTGTCAACAGAGTGGGAGACTGGACTTCATCAAAACTGTTTTAGTCTCCAGGACTGATGACCTTTTGATGGAGTTTGTTTTAGTTAGGAATTAAGTGTCCAATCCTGTGGAGTGTGAAGCGCCTTCCCTGAGGTGCCGAGTATCCCTGTTTCTCTTGCGGTTGCTCGGGTGCTAAGCGTCTCTGTCAAGACACTGAGCACTTGCAGAATAGGGCTCCAAACTGCTTTGGAAAGGAGAAAGAAGGTTTTCACCTCTGTTTTTTAAGAATGAATTTAAATTTGAAATACAGAATTGTTATGAGTAATCCTCTGTTCATTGAGTATGAAAGCTATAAAGGAAACTAATTTAGCAGATCCAAACTAAAGCCACTTTGCTAGCTAGAACTGGGGTACAAAGGCAGGTACTTTAATGCAGGGAAAATACATGCATATCATTTTGCAGAAGAGGAATTCCAAAAAGAGTGCGATTCCCCAATTGCCCTCTGCTGTTAATATCAGTATTATAATGCTGATCATAATGTTTAAAGAAAAATATAAGGTTTCTGACTTGTTATATGTTTCCAATTTTTTTTTATTGCTGTAAACTGAGCCAGCTGATGATCAACCTCTAGGGACGAGACAGGATCACCCTTGTTTCCTGTTCAGCCTTGCTCCAACAAAAAGCTAATGAAAGAAAAGAACGTAATGGCCTTGCAACCCAGGTAAAAGGTTCAGGGAGTTCACAGGTCAATTGATTTCTAATCTTACTTTATGTTATATTTCAATCAAAAAAGCCCCAACCCAAAACAAAACCTCTCCAGTCCCATAGTGCAAAGTATGTTTGGCAACAATCCCCTGATCTTATATTGTCTTTGAAAATTAAGTGTTAATCCTCTCTCAGCAGAAGGACACTATGTGAAGTGCAGCAGTGAGCATTCTAAGCAATTTGAAAAATTGTTCCTTTTAGCTGTGTCAATATGGATAGTGGTACATCAGCATATATCAGCACACACAAATATATTTCAAGGTGGAAATATTTAATTAGCCCATCTGCAAGCATAAATAGCAAATCTGCATTCAATACATTCTCAATTAATTTAGTGAGAATTACACCATTGACCATTTCTTTACTGCACTGTCTCAGAATGGAGAAGGGAGAGATATTAGTTGCATCACTGTAGAGCAATGAGATTTCTGTAAGTCGTGATCTGCTGGCATGTAATAACTCGATCTGCTTCATGCAGACAAAATATATTAAAAGTATGGACGAGTGAAGTTTGTGCCCCAGGGAGAAGGCAAGATAATGCATTGAAATTGTTCAGAGGTAGTTAGATACCTAATGGTCTAATATGTGAGCTATGTGAGGTCTGGGGTCTGGTTCTCATAAATTCTGGCTAGACTGATCCTGTAATTTCAAGCAAAGGATAAAAGCGTTAACCAGAGTCATCAGTGTTCAAGGTCCATGGTGCTGGATATTATTCATGTAAAGGTTCAAGAAAAACACTAAAAGGAAAGCTCTGGAGCATATGTGTTTATATGTGACTATATATATATATATATATATATATATATATATATACACACACATGTATATGCTGTATTCCTTGTGTATATACAGATATATGCATAGGAACATACACACAGTAAATGTGTACATTAGCATATGCACACACTAACAACTGAATAGCCAAAATAAGAGATTTTTGTTCTATGTTTTGTTTTGTTGAGTGGTGTGGTGGGGGCTTTTTTGTTTGGTTGGTTATTTTTCATCTCTTTAGGAAGTTAAATCTATGTAAAAACAAAATACTAGATCTCATTTTACTAGTGCTACTTTGTAATATATATTGTATATCAACAACATTTTTACACTTGGTATCTACATTTTTTTAAAGCTGCCTTGTGTTAATACATATTAGTAAAACTTGGTTATAATTACAGCAAAACATGGTTAATGCATGCTGATACACTTGTTTTCTCACTTTATACAGCAAGTCTGAGCATATTAAACTAGTGAGGTCGCTCTAGTGGCTGAATAGTTGCCACTAGACTTGTGTATTATACTTCCTGATAAGTACATGAATGTGGTATAACATTGCCTTAATTCACACTTATAATTTTGCATCATCACGCACACTGATCAGGAATTTGCTGTTTCAAAAACTGTACAGCTGAAGAACTGAAGTTAAATGGCAAGAGAAAATCATTAAAACTATCCCTTATTGCACAAATGGTACAACACAGCATACACAATAAAAATATGCTAGACTGTAGATTTCATTTCCCATTTCTTCCTTAAGCAGTATTTCAGTTTTGTCCTGTTGGTTTCTAGTATTACAAAAGAGAGTCATTCTATGACTGTAAAATATCACCTGGATGTTACCATGGATTTACTTATATCTTTGGATGGGAATGGGAAAGAATCTCATGTACACCTCTCTACTTCCCAGAATGAGTTCTCATCAGCTTCATGGGCCCTGACCACTTTGTTCTCTGGACTCCCAAGAGTTAGGCCCTGGAAGGGAAAAGATCACATGATGGTAGAGGGATTCTTATCTCTTTCTTGATAATAAGATTGTTTTCTCTTGTTTCTAAGTACACCCTAATTTAAGAACTGATTTAAGTGTGCATGATTTACAAATATTTTAGTAACTAAGCTATAATTCCTTTTGCCTTGATATATATATTTGAAATTTAAACAGTGGACAGGATAGGAAAGCAAATCAATAAAGAAAGTTGTTACATTATCTTCAAATTTTTTTCTTTGTCTGTGATGTGTCTCTGTTTACTTCTTTCCTGTTCTGTAATGAATTATTCCCTTGAGAACTCATCTCATAAATTCCATATTGTTTGACAACACCAGAGGTCTATCTGCATAGTGTGAGACCTTCTTAGAAGCCCAAAAAACTGAGGGGGAGTTGAAAGGGGCTAGAGGCTGGGTATTGCAGGTTACAGTGCAGCACTTCCCTCCCCCTCCAAATTCAAAATTAATTAGGTGCATTTGGAGGGAATGACGCATTTCTGCAGTGCTATCACCCGTGAGCCAGTTTGACAGAAGAAAGTACTGAGACCATGAATCCAGTGAGGAGCTGCTCCTATGCAACTGCTTTCTTCATCTTGGGGCTGTAGGAGAGGGAAAATATAAAGAATCCTGTTAAAACTGCTGCTTTTGAGCCCGTGTTTTCTGGGGTCTGCTTGAGCTTAAAATGCTGCATTTGTATTTTAAAAAAGTTGCCTCTCCTGGAGATTTACTCCGATTCAAAATATGGACCTCTTTTTGAAAAGAGCACTGCTTTTAACATTATTAAATTTAGCTTTCTGAATAAAATTTCCACATGCATTTTCAATTAGTGCTTTGAAAATTACAGATTTTTCTCAACCCCTAATTACAGGGCAATAACACACCCATGTCTGTTTGACTGACTCATTTGGATGATTGTTCTGACAAAAGCAGAGATCATCTGGCAGGTTTATAAGGACAAACTATCCAAAACTGCATCTAATTTTGAGGTTCTCAACTCAAAATTCTTTATTTTGTACATGCAAAGATTGAAAACACAGCCAAACTATAAAGTTATATGTCTACTACTTGACCTGTGAAAGAAAACTAGTTAGGATTGTACCACCTGAAAATTAGAGGCCAGATTAATGCCTCTTGGATAAACTGCCCCTCAAAATTTTAATAGTGAGTTTTATAGAGCAATTGCAAACTATCTAGAGCTGCTTTTCAGTAATTAGCTGAGCTATTAGGTGGAAAATTGGCAGACTAATGAATGATTTAAGACACAAAAAACTCAGCTTGCATTGGCAGGATTATGGAAGGGTTAGATATTTTCAGAAAATGTTGTAAAAGATAACACAATTGACCCAAAATCAAATATGTTTCAGCATATTAATGTATTTTTTCCTGTATAAACTTTTAAAGCCTATTATTTTCCCCAAGTGACAGATAAAACATAGATGCTAAGAATAAAATAACAATCCAAGAGCCCTATGCTTTTTCCAAGATCAGAGGTATGTGTCTGCTGGCTTCTTTCTGTCTGTCTAATTTACTCTGAGGAGAGCAGAGACTACACTGAAGTACATAAGGGGGATCAGAATTCCTTTAGGTTCCAGTGTTTTGCCTCCTTCAGGGAATGGAACAGACAGTGAGTGCTCAGGGACAGCGTGACCTGTGAGTACTCACAAACCAAAACACAGCTGGCAGGTCTAATTTTAGTTCCTTTAGCCTTGATCATGTCCCTTTAATGTATTGAGTGGAAAAAGAAAAGCACTTAAAATACATCACAGAAGGTCCAAATTCCTCTTTAAATAGAGCCTCTACACTGATGTGTTTTTCATCAACTCTGGTTTTGTTTAATTTTTTGCGCGATTTTTTTTTTTTTAAATGCATGTGAAATTTGCCAGGTCGTCAGCCCTGGAGACAGAAGTCCCCTATCAACAGAAAGGTTACTGCAATGCAAAGTGGCAATTTGCATTTCCTACAATGACTTGCTGGTGTGCCAGAGCCCTGACCTAAAAGGACTACCTTTGAGCCTGAGAACGTAGTTTCCACACCTCATTCCCAGCCTTGTCTTAGACAAGGGGACAAACAATAGGATTTATTTTTATTTGGTATTAAATCTAATGGGAGGAAGACGGGCCTCAGACCTTGACTTTTCTCAGTATCATTTTGTATGACTTTTTGAAATTATTTTCCAAGATGCTGAAAGAGCTGGGGATTTCCATGCAGACACGCAATGCAGAGATTGCACGAATTATCAAACTATGCTTTAAAAAGCTTTCTTTTCAGTGAAGTTTTAAAAACTTCTTCCTTCAGTGCTCAATATCCAAGCCATTTTCTACAGCAGACAGTTTTTATCATTCAAGTGCCAAAAAGATTCATTTTCTGAGTGCCAAGTTCCTAAGCAAAAAGGCCTTATATTTCAGCAAATGTGGATTTCTGTTTTACAAACATATAGAGAGGCAATTTTGAGGGAATTCATGCCTAAAAAGCTAATTCAGTGTTTTATCACAATATGACACTGGTTTGGTATTTTTAATTGCAGGACTGTATAAAAAAATTTACAGAAGATTTATTAGAAAGTATAACTTTTGATAGAACTATTCTTCCATCCATGTTGATTTTTCTTCCTTTGTTTTGGCTTTTTCATTAGATTTGAGAGATCTGCTTCCCGTTTCATTTTTTTGTTTGTTTGTTTGCTTGTTTTTAAAATCTTAATCTCTCAGTTAAGCATCTCGTTTTCTTGGTTTGTTTCTTCCGTTTTCCTGGAATTCCTCAAAATGTAGGTGTATGAAAAGCAGCGTTCAGAGTGGACAAACTAATGTACAGCATTGATCCCATCTGTATTACCAGCCCTGAAGAGAAATAAAACCTAAATAGGCAATTTTCAGTCAGCTTGCATAGCCCACTAGGTCTGAAACTGGAGAACTCTGTGCTGTTACTGCACAGCCCTGTCCTGCTTGCAAAACACGAGCTGACCATAAGAAGCAAACACTTCAGTTCTGCCAAACCTTTTGTTCTTAACCTAATGGATTCTTTCCTATGATCAGATGCCACACAGACTTTGAGGAAGGAAGTCAGAAATTATTTCCTGGAATCCGTGTTATAATCTTGATGCATAACCCAGAAAAATGTGAGGTGACTTTACTCATACGTGCAGCCATTCCAACAAAATCCCCCCAAATTAAAATGCTTTCCTTGACTTTTCCAGATCAGTTAGGCCACGTCAGGCCAGGGTAATCTTTGAGCATTAGACAACTTACACAGGTAGAAGACAGAGAGGCCAGAAGCTTTGCAGGTTTGGGGAGTTGGTAGATATACAAAGCTCAGCTTTCAAACTCTACATGTTGTAATGAATTGCAAAAAGGGAATATGGAAATTTTGCAAACTACATTTTTTTTTTTCTTTTGGTCTTTATCTTCTCTTTCCCTCAATAGAAAACCCATTTTTTATACAGTCCTCCCATAGTCAAATTGAAGGAATTGGTCTTCAATTAATGCTGCTTAGTGATCTCTAAATGCAGTGCAATGGATACAACACCTCTGAGACAAAGTGTTGTGTTAGATAATTGAAGTAACAGTACTTTTCTTACTGACAAAAAATTATCCAGTGTCAAGAGCTATCTTAACTGCTTTGACTAATGAAGTTAATTTGCATTTGTTCTGACCAGTTCTGCTGATGGGAAAGTATAGAAAGAAAACTATACCAGTTCACAAAAATTTTTCCAGTTCAGACAAACAAACTAAACTTTTCAGACAGCTTAGAGGTTCTATAAAGATATACACAAAATGAAATACTTGATCCAATTAAAATGTCCTACAAGCACCTGACACATTACACATTTATATTACGTGTATAATGAGCTCTGTTTTGAAGCAATTTTATCGAAATAAAAGGCCATACCTATAGACACCACCAATACCAGGATTTAAAACATTTAGTTTCTGGTTCTGAGATACAGGGTATACCAATAACATCAGAGTAACATCATGAACTCATTCTCAATGTCCTGTTTAGGACCTGTAAAAGACAGCTAAAATGTCAAGGGGAAAAAAATAGTGAAAAATATTTAACTTAAATAATGCTAGAGACTTTAGTGATCCCATTTGTGAGGGGGAAGGATTTTACAAGTCAGTGTTAGGAATGTGCTTTTGCTTTCCCTATAAAAATATAACAATTTGTCCACAGCTAAGTGTTAGCAAAGATTACAATTCACAGATGCTTACTCAAGACTTTCTGGGTTTTGATAGCTAAACCTCCAGAAATTTAGTCTTAAATAGCCAGAACCGTGAATCCCACACCACCCTGTGCTTGTGAAACTGCACTCATGCTGTAGAGGGACTGGATGTACTATTGCAAGGCTGTTTCCAAGTGGCTGAGAGTTACAGGCAGGCATTGAAGCAATGAACTATTATCCCATACTTACAATTCCTTCTGATACCCAGGACTGTGATGGAGGAAGCTGCCAGAGTTAAATGCAGAGGGGACCAAAGCTGTCCAAGAGAGTGAAGGATGTAGTTTGTGTCACACTGACAGATACCATGAAACTAAGGAGGAGATGAAAGGGGTGGCTGAGTAAGGAGGATGACAGAACCCTGAGAAATGAGGAGACTCCAGTTGTAAAGGAGTAGAATTGGAGCAGTGGGAGAAGGTGACTGCAAATTAATTAGGCTAGTAGGAGTGAACTGGAAGGAGGCAGCTGCTGGACTTGGATTGAAGTGGGATGAGGGAAATGAAGGAAAAACAAATATCAGGGCTGGTGAGATGGGGCATGGAGATTGGATGAAGTGCTGGGACCTGACTTAGCTCCTATTTGATTGCAAAGGAGGAGCCTCCCACCAATGCACTCCTTTGAAGGCTTTCTGTAATGGCAGACACAGGTGGCAAACATTAAAATAAAAATACCACACAGCTTTATATTCCTCCCCTGTGGTCCCTCTTGGCATACAGATGTGGGATGGAGAGGAAACAGGTGAGAGAGAGCACCCTGTATGCAGTCCCTGCTCTGGGAAGGTCCTCAGCAGTGGAGAAGGACCATTTCAGAGGAGTCCTGCTCAGAGCTGGAGCAGTGCACACTCCCTTTTTCTGTGGGGGTGCTGCAGATGCCAGCATGTACAGGCTGGAGCATGTTCAGTACAGATGGAGTCTTTGAAGTATTTAGCTGACAAACTCTTAAATGTCTTTACTAAACTAGTGCTAATTGAAAATTTTCAAAGGTTTATAGCTTGGCCAAATGTGGGTGGATTTTCAAAGAGATGGCAAAAGGCGCATCCCCAAGAGCAGGGCCATCCCTTCTCCAAATGTTATGCTTCTGTTCCAAAGCACATTCTCCTCAATTAAATATAGCAAGAAACAACATACCAATATTTTTTTTAAATTTCATTTTCAGAAATGGCTGAATCATTTTTGCTAAAACTTTCCAAAATAATTGAGGCTTGGGCAAACATTCTGCAGACTAAATATCAATTGAGAAAGCAAAGTTTAGCAAATGGAAATACTGTCTTGCAAGAGGAATACCTGTTCTGTCTAAAATAAACTGAAAGGTCAAATTTTAGGAGTCCTTTTCCAGAAATTGAGAGGAACTGGTAGTAAGTTGCTGAAGATTTGTAGCACTGCTTGTGAGGACAGAATTTGTCTTTAAATGCACTCCCCATATTTAAATTCTTACACAGGCTAATTCAATGCAGGTATTACTAGTGAGTGATTTGCCTGCATGAGAAGGTTACTTCTGTGGTGTTGCCAAATGTAGTGAGGCTTTGGCAGTTACACAGTGATAGCGAATCACCCAGTCACCTAAATTAAAGTTGCTTCAGGGCAGCTTTAATTTCTGTATCTAACTAGCTCAAAATGCTTTAAAAATTTGAATTGTAGCATTAGTGTGATTTACTCATTCAAAGAATGTCTTGTGCCCTCTCTCTTCACCCTTGGATGTTTTACTAACTTCTGCTTTTTCATAATATTCTGACTGAATGCCCCTCTGCAGTGTCAGAATTTCCAGCAGGTGAATACCGAGTTTGCATTCTGCTTTACAAAAGAGCTACAGGTTGTATTTTTTTCTGTTGCACCCAGACAATCCAACTAACACAAATTCTAACTGTCCATATTAAAGCAATGATGCACATTCTTGAGGTTGCTGGAGAAACAGCTCATTTTGAGGTATATCTAGGATACTTACCCTTACATCCCAAGCCCCACTCCTTTTTTACAGACATGGTGGATAATGCATTTCCCTTAAAAACATTTTGTGCTATCACTGTGGGAATGAAGCCTACTTTTACTAAAACAAAACTTACTTTCCCTGGATAGCAAGTTCCACACTGGAATAGGCATCAAGGTGATTGTCAATTCACACAGTAACTTTTGCACTGTTCACTTGATGCAGGTGGTGGAGATCAAATGACTCTTCAGCATACTGGGTGCCACAGACATAAACCTGAGACCCTTGAGTTAGAGTCTGCACCACCACAGACGTCCTTGTAGTTTGTAAATGCTTGGTGTGTCCATGAGGATCCCAGAAAACTTACAAAAGACATTTACCTCAGGAAGGAGAGATGTTCAGCTGGGAAATGACCACAGTATAACCTAAGGGAAATAGTATTGTCTCAGGTTCTGTACTATCAGATTCTTTCATCAGGCAAATTGGAATGAGGGCAGTGCTCATCTGTCAGCAGTATGTTACCATCACAGATGGAGCTGGAAAAGTTTCTTGGGAAATTGGGAGAAGCTTAGAAGAGAGATACACAGAACCAATCAGTGAAGAATAACAGGCAGGTGTGGATTTTATATGCAATTGATTGAATGGTTCCTTGAATTGCACCAGTTGCATTCCAGAAAATACAAGTACAGATCCTCAGACTGGGCTTTACGTGGAGAGTTTTACATGATACAAATGTCTTGTCTGGAATTTAGGGAACATGTTAAGCTTTTGTATGTGGGCTCCTGGAGCTCCTCTTGTTCCAGTTTGTCTTGTGCTAGCAGCCCTTAATGCTAACAGAAGATGGTGTGTTTGTTTTGGTAGGGGGGAAAAGGAGCAGAAAACATTTGCCCATTTTGCCTTAAGTATATTTCTAACCCTAAGAAAGGCTATGTGAGGTATCTGTGAGAAGTCTCTCTCAAAGAAAGGTTCTTTACAGTTGCTCAGAAAGTAGTACAGCTTGAGGTATTTTATACTAGCCTATAAGGCACTAGATTTAAATTGGTGTGCAGTGAAACATTTAAATATACTATAGCAAATGAAATATGGTCCAATAGGTTTTTTATGGTCTGGCTATGCTTTTTCTTTTCAATCACTAGCCTGGGGCGAACAAGTCGGCTTTAAAATGTCTATTTTAGCTATGCTTTTATCACCTCTGTCTTTTAGGAAGTTTGATTTCTTTTTTCATTTCTTCTCTTTGATAGAAAAAAAGAGCTGAGATCTCTGAATGGGTTATTTATCTCTTATGTTTAATCTATTTATCTGTCAATGGACATGCTGCTTTAGAAGTGTTTTATATTACTAATTAATTTAATTTCACATACTGTACTCCATGTTAACACATTTTCTATTATACACTCTAATGTGATACAGGGCCTTCCCTCAGCAACTTTACCTTAAAGCTTTAATTGCTTTCCTCTAAGACTCAGCTCATGTTTGATTTATCTGATTTCTTTGTATAAAGATTCTCTGTTTTACAATGTGTACGCAAGCCATTAAATTGGTGTTGATGTTTATCTAGCAAACGTACCAATTGGTGATAGTATACATCCCTTTATGAATTTATGAGTGGGCAATAAAAGAAGTGTCAGAAGCCCTGTTGTTGTCTCTATCAGGTCACTCTGTTAGTTTATGTTTAGAAAGACAACATGGCCTGCCACTGACTTACACAGTGATTTGAAGGATTGATGCCTGCAGTCAAAATCTGTTATGAATTTCTAGCCGTGAAATGATTTTTTTTTTCCTTTTTTGAGGGGGAAAAGGTGAATATATTGGAGAAGAGAAAAGGGATAAGACAGCTTGAGCAGGCTTGAAGACAGTGTGGACTTCATCTGACATACATTGTTGTTTACATAATGGAAAAGCTGAACCAAAATGCCAGATCCCCAAGCTATGTGAAGTTCAGAGTCTGGATCCAAGTATTTCAGCTTGAATTCTCTCTGGCTCTCAAGAACCTAAATGTAGATACCACATATTAAAATGCATGAAAATGAATGATAGTAAATAATCAATGTAGAGTGGGAAATCTGGTCCTTTGATCTGTCAGGTTTCATCACATAACACAAGCATAAGGACATATGGTATTTTAAAGCTGCATTTGAAGAGATGCCTACGCTGACTTTTATCCTTATTTACAAATAGTCAGCAATAAAGGCTGTAATCTTCCAGATAACACTATGGATGTGCATAAGTCTTCTTGCACAGAGTTCATTTTAGGATCGAGATGTGATTAATATAGCTAGGAAGCATTTGGAAAATGCATGCATACTTTTGAATGCATTAAGTGAGCCAAATATCATAGCCCTTAAGTAAAGAGTAGGTAGATGTATTTATCTCTGCTGGTTTGTTTCAAACCCAGAAAGCTGCATTGTTTCTGTAAAACCTCTTCATTAGCTATTTCATTGTTACATTTACTTCCCACTCATTAAAGATCCATCCCACTTTCCTTACGTATGGATGACGTCTGTTGGCTTCAGTGAGAACTAATTGCACATGAGGTGAAAGGATTCAAATTAGGATTGCCAATATATGACCACACGGAAAAGCAAGCATGAAATATTCTAATTCTTTTTAGATGCAAAGTAACTTATGAACAAAACCCATTGTGGCTGATTCTCACAAGCTTAGAGCATTGTGAAAGATAAATTAAAATGGGTAAGGCTAATTAATTTGCTAAAATCCATTGTTAATGCAGTGTTTTCAGTCCTCCTGAATGCTGCTCTCATGACATTTGGTGTCTTTCTAAAGAACCATCCCAGCTGTAAATATTGTTTTTTCTTTCCTCTGAGAATATAAGCGTTCATTTAAATAAGTAAATTCCTAGACCTCATGATTAAGTAGAAAGTTTGGAAGCTGGAATTACATGTTTCTTACACTTCAAAGGCAAATAAATATCAGCCTGTGTATTCCTTTTAAAGTATTTTCTAAAGTGTCAAAATTTTAAAGTTTTTTCTTAACTCTGATGTTGGATAGTTTTGGATGAGGGAGGGGGTAAGAAGGGGAGAGCTTTTTGGCTTTTCAGCTTTTGGGATTAGCAAGGAATGAGTGACTAGCATGGCTATTCTAAAGGCTTTTTAAAAACTGTGTCACATACAGCAGAAGAGATAGTGTCATCTGGCAAATTGCTGCTGAACAAAATAGTAATCAAAATATGTGACAAAAGCTACGAGCTCTCTCCTACGACTCCACCGGGGCTTATGCCACAGTGGGGTTATTGAAAATCACTCCTTTAAAACTCTGTGCAGCAAAGCCAAGCCATCGAGGACTTCAGCCCAGGAGCACTTTTTCCCAGCAGTGGCATTTGCTGCTGTGCATTCAGGGCTCTGCTGACTTTGGCTGCTCCCTGTCGGGCGAGCTCGCAGGATCGGGCCCTTGGATGATACATGTAGGACTCTGGAAGACCAGCTTTTACTGCTCATATGTTTGGCAGGCAGATTTGATAATCAGTGCTGTTCTAGAACCTTACACCATCTCAGTGAATATAAATTGATGGTGTAAAGCAAATGGGCAACTGGCAGGAAGCCAAACACAGAGGGGAGAGAAGACGGTTTATTGTTGAGGGGGCAGCCCGGTGTTCTACAGCAGAGCTTTCTGTTCACAACAGCTCTGCAGAGCTGCTGAGTTTGAGTGTGGCCTCTGAAGTGTATGAAATAATAACAGTTTTATTTCTCCTGACACAAGCACGGAAGCTGTTTGCTGCCACCTCAGAACTGTTACCCTGCAATGCAAAAGTACCAACAAGGCAGGCTGGATGCAATGTTATTATAAACAGTGCCGCAGTAAACTTCAGGAAAAGCCCATTATACGGTGATAGCCTGTTTGTCAGGAGAAAAGTTCACTAATGTATATGGGAAGCAGAGCTCCTCATTCGCTGATATGTCTGAGCCTATTTTGTTGCACTTTTACCTTTATTTACTGTGCAGGTGCTGCTGAGAATAACCTCAGAAAACACAAAAAGACGGGAGGCCATGTAGCAGCTAGTTTAAATTGGCAAAGAAATGGTGTCGATTCAAGGCACTTGATGCTACGGTCCATTGCTTATTACTCCTTTTTAAAATTTTAGGATTTTGGGGGTTATTGAAGGCAGAGTGTTTTCTCTGTGATTGCTTTCCTACTGCAAATCATTGAATGAAAGGTGCATTTAAAATAAAGCAATGAATGAATGATAGCAGTAAAAAAATGAACATATGCACACGATAGAATTAAATCCCATTTTAACTCTAATTTGTGTTCCTATGCAATCAGTTGCAGCTGATATGAGCTGAGAATTTCAATGAGGCCTCAGGGAGTTTGACACCCATTTCTTATTTTGTTTTGATGGGATTAGCTTCCCTAAACCTAAAACTTCTTTGAAAATCAGCCATAATAATGTCAGTCCTTCCAACATGTCCTAACTGTTTCTGTTTGTTTAATTATTCCATGAATTATTCTGAACTCCAAAAAAAATGCAAATATTACCTTTTGTAGTTGGAGAAAAACCACCATTCATTCATCAATCACGGATCTTAAATCCTTTCTTATAAAACTAGAGGGTTTTGACTGTGCTCTTAAAAATCTGATTGCTGATTGAGGTGTCTTTTTCTGTCACAGAAACCTACTTCTGTACTCTGTAAGCTCATCCCTGTGTATTTTTCCTCTCGTATGACATTGGGTCAGGCACTTGGTATCTCTAGGCCTCCCTTTATCCACCCAAAATCAGATTCTTTTTTCCTTTATTGCTTTCTTCTTCCAGGGAGTGATGTAGTAAGGTTTTCATTGCTTGAATTCCTTAACATTCATGAAGACATTTGAGATTCCTGTCTGAAAAGTATTCTAAATACACACAAATATTAAGTTATGGTAATTCTTCAACTTAATTTACTGGCAAGTTTCTCAAGCTAAACATGAAAATGGCACCAGTCTTTTGTAACGCCAAGAGTACATTCAACTTTTCCCCTGAATTCCAACAGAATATGAAAATTTTAAATCTTGTAAAGGAGATCTGCCAACTTCACCACTCTATGTACTATCAAAAAGTGGAATAAGAGAAAGAATAAGTCAACTTGTTAAGATTTTGTTGAAGAAATCTCTGTTTGTAAAAAGCAGGTATGTTATGCAAATCAAGTGATTTACTGAGAGTCAGTTCTTACTTCCAATAAATGGATGAGCCAACTCAACTGTGACTAGAAAGCCAAGAAAACAGTATATAGATTAAGATTACTCAAAACTTTTGTTCCTGCATATAAGAGATGCAAATTGCACCATCTTAGTACTGCTTCTGAGCAAAAGACAAAATCTTGCTACTTCCTTTCCATTTAAGGTACAGAGCTAAAACCATTTAACAGGGTCTGTGACCGCTTTTGGTGACTGCATTTGGGATGAGTGACTTCCTGTCCTATCAACTTACTTTGCAGGCCCAGCAGAGGCAAGTTAATCACAAAGATGGAAAGAATAAGATTTTTAAGGCTGAAAAAATAATTTTAAAAGCATGCCACTTGCTATGTGGAATGTATTGGGGTAGAAAGCCAGGCTCTAAGAATTCTTTCTGCAGTTTGCAGGAGAGGATATTTAACTTCATTCAGGTAAAAATAAAGAAGGGGATTAATTCTTTAAAATTTGGATTTCTGGACTCTTTTTTTTTCACAAATACATTTAGAGTCAAGTATAAGGATGGATGCACATATTCACCTTCTTTTTGTTATGGAAGTCACACATAATTTCCAAAACTGAAGTGTGGCTAGGAACAGAATATCAATTTATCTGTTTACTATTGAAGTTCTTATCCTGACTATACCCACATCCAGAATATCTGAAAGCCCCCTGGGTATTGCATCTTCTTTGCAATGTAAAAAACCTTCCCCTCTTCAGCTGTTTCTCCCTGCTTGGTTTTAGGGAATTAATTATCATATGGTTGCCATCTATTCAGAAAATTACAGGATAATCCCAGTGTTTGAACACCATGTCTGAATCTCAGTCTCCACTTGGGCAGGACACATGGTGTGAGAGACAGCTGCTAAAAACTGTGCAGCTATTACAGTGTGTCAGTTTATAAGCCGTGAAGTGTATGCACCAGCTTGCAGATTGTTGGTAGGAGTGTGGTACTTTGTTATAAATATATTTTATTGATTGTAAGGAGATTTTATTAAAATGCTACCCAGAAGAAATGGGCAGTAAAAGATCAAGTAAATTGCTTGGCTTTAATTTTAAGTTGCCTAATTTCTTAAGAGTTTCCGGGGGCTCCACAAGCTGCCAAAACACTGACAGAGATTTTTTTTTTCTTTTAGTGGTAGTGGATAGTTATGCACTGGATGCTCAGCAAGATGGTGGTCTCTGGGGGGGGCATCCAATCTCAAATGGAAAGGTCAACAGGTTCTATTAAACCAGATCTTAAAGACATTTAGGTGACTAAATATGCAGATGAAAACTTCTGAAATTGTCAAAAGTAACTAAATACATTGCATGCCTAGCTCCCAGTGAAGTCAGGTGAATTAGCCACCTAACTCCTATTCTGTTTAATCATACATAGCTTTGTCTGTAGGTTCCTAAATGTTTCAGTGGTGGCACCAAATACTTCTTGCTCCTTTCCAGATTAATGGTAGCTCGGAGCACCTGGCACATAGCAAAACAGTACACACTTCTGAAAAAAAACACTTTGGATCAAGACTTTCTATGTGTAAATATTATACATTCTTTTAACATTTTCCTAGTAAATATTTTTAAAATGTTACAGATCTATGGCAGATGTTGCTATCTACTGTTTCCTAAGCATGTATGTGATGGGTTGTGTATGTATCTGTCTTTTCATGCTTTTTCCATTTTAAGCCTGGGGAAATCAGCATATTGTGCTCAGTGGTAGTGGTAGGCAGAACATCAATGTGTAGTATATATTGTTGCACCTAAGACTACTGGCAAATTGTGCAAAGAAATGGAAATGGAAAAAACATGCGAGACCCAAACAACTGAGATTATAAAGCACTTGTAATAATTTCCTGAGGCCTTTTAACACTTTGTAAAATCCGATGCTTGTCAATAAATTAATTTGAACACTACAGAGGAACTCTGAAACAAACCAGAGATGACCAGGTGTTGGTCAAACCCTAATGTGATTTGATAATACCTCCTTTCCCATCATTCCTACCTCAGCCCTGCTGAAAACCAGCCTTGCAGTCCCTCTGGCTGTGGGGCTTCCTGACACCCACACTTCCTGCCCTAAAGCCCTTCTCTTCTCCTCAGCCACTTTTTACTCTGATTCACTTTTCTGTTCCAAGTTGTCTTCCTCAGATGGAGTTAAATCCTTTACCAAAATAAAGCCTAGGTCTCGCTGCATTAGCATCCCCATTTTTCCTGTCCTTAAAAATACCTTGCAAAGCTAGTTCCTCTTCCATGTACTTGCCCTCTCATCTCACATACCTGAGCTGCCCTTCAGAAGTTGATTAAATTTAAATGTATTCATAATCATAACACTTTAAAGAAGGGGCATGAGCACTAGTAAATGCTTTAAATCAGGCATAATGCTTTTTCAGATGCTTTATTCTTTTTAGAACTATATTCTAGAAATCCTTGTCCAAAAGGGCCATTTCAATTCGAAGCCCTCGACCTCACACTCCCAAAACCATAAAACACCATGATTTTCACTCTAAACCTCATAACAGTCACTGGTAGCTGGATATATCAATGCTGACTACTAACATCCCCTTATAACTTCCTATGACCTATTCTAAGCTCTTGTCTCCTCAAAGGGACAAGCCTCCAGCTCTTGGTTCTGCAGGAATTTCAAAACCCTGTAGACAGATTGCCAGTGTAGAAATTGCCAACTAGTTGCAATTCTAAAGAGGCCTTCCCAGGAAGAGGAGAGCAAATAGTCCTCCTCTCTTCTGGACTCACTTGGAAACATTAAACCAAATCTACATATGCTTTGGAAAGTAAATATCCTTTGAAGACCTAAGCTGCAGTCTCCCTCTGCAGAATTTTGGAAATGTTTTTAAATGTATGTAAATTCATGGCTTAGAGTTGATCTTTGAGGTTTTGGGTTCAGATGTAGTGTGAGACTCAGCCTGAACCACAGCAGTTTCACCTACTTGCCACATGAAAGCATCGATTGCAGCACTGCAACCAAAAGTCTTACAACACTTGCCAAAACTCAGATGAACTCCCAAATAAACCTGGCCTTAACTATGAATGGTTCAGGGTTTCACTATTAATGTGGTGTCTTTGTACTACCAAAGTTGTTGCAGCCTTTGCCTTTGCTTTGCATATTCTGTGTGTGCGTGCATGTATATATATATACACACACACACACACACATATATATAAAAGCAGCTAAATACGAATTAAACTATATACATTAAAAATTAAAACATAAACCTTTATTTTGTGATGACTAGTCTCCTTTCATTTTAGTAGATCATGACTATTTTCTGGCAAGATATGTCACTAGCTTATAACTTCATTAAGCTGCAGTCCATACCTTACCCTTTCACTAGATCCCTGAAAAGAACTTTTGTGTGTGCCAAACAGATATCCACTTGGTCTGTGGCTCTTGAAAGGTAAATTGCCAAGTTCCAGCAAGCAAATTAAGAGGTGCAATGAGAGTTAGCTGTTGCATTCTATCAAATCCTGCTACTGAATGTGTTGAAAAGCTTGCCCAGAGCCATGGCCTCACATATTTATGGTATGAATGGGAGACACTTGGAGCTATGTATTGCCATAGTTCCCATTTCTTTTGTAATAAACTAGCTCAGCAGATGTAGCTTAGGTAAAAAGGAAATTCAAAGTCTCCTACTCATAGACTAACCAAAACAAAGTTCTCTCTCCAGTCCTCTGTCTATGAGCCAAATCCAGAGCCAGACCTTACTTGTACTGATTAGTGTTTTATTCTGTGTGTAACCCAATGAAACTCAAAGGGTTCCCAGATGGAATAAAGTGCTGCTTAATAGCACTGTGTAAGTATCACTGCCAGAACATGGCGCAGAAATTGTTTTAAAAATCTAACTTTTCGTTTCTAACACAGCACAGATTAAATCACAGCATTAGTTTTCCAAGTCCGTTGCATCATTCTCTTGGTTTATAAGTTTTGGTGCTGAAGGCATCAGTTCTGGATAGCTTAGCTTTTCTTTTATAATAGATGTATAGTGATTTTTGCAGCATCAGTACCTAATTCACATCAAATAACTCCATACTTGTGACTTAACCTGTGCCTATGTTCTACAGGCTTCAGAGTATTTAGTATCACATTTCTGATGGGATTCACCCTGCCTACTCCACCTGTGTAGCGACTTGAATAATTAAGACGTTCTATTGAACTTTGTAGATTTTATTTAGCCTGGTGGGTGCACAATAGCTCTGAATTAAAGCAGAAGCACAAGATGAGCCCAAAATCCTCAATCTCAGCAGAACCTGAAGGATTTTGGATTAAACTAAAGACCTCTAACAAAGCTTGAACTTTGATCCAGCGAGGTGGTGGTGAGGGAGATAACAATACACATTTTTGTGCTTATTGATACTTTCATTCTTGTACTGTACCAAGATGTTTCAGAAAACATTGATTACAACTTTCTACACCATTTTTTCACAGCATATGTAACAGCATCTGCATCTCAAGAAAAAAAGGCTTTCTATATTAATCAGCAAAGGCTAATAAATTTACAATTCAGTTTCCATTGAAGTCTTCAGAGAACTTCTGTTGCCTTTGTGGTGTGGTAGGTTGGCCCTTTAGCATACCTTTCATGCCTAACAGTGCATGAATCTTTTGTATTTCTAGCTTTATCTAATATTGTTGGTTAACTCAATTACATATAAAAGTGTGAAGAGTCTCCTCACTCTTCACAGCTTAACCCATCACTTGTTGTTACTTGTTTATGAGACATTTTTCTACTTTATAGTCTTTAATCTGAAATTATATCAAGTGCTGTAATAAAACTGAAAGAGATAATATCTATGGCATTTCCATTCCTCTGCTCTGGTGATAACATTATTTAACAACACTAGGAAGTTAATTAAGAAAGACCTTGCTGTCATAAATCCATGCTGCCTTCCTCATTAAATTAGGCTTTGCAATGTATTGCTGAAGTTAAGAAAACTTTTCTGGGCATTCAGCAATGGATACTTCACTAAATAGTCCACAATATGTTACATACTCTTTTACATGATGACTATCTATTTAACACTTGTGCTTCTGGGGTTTCACGTTTAGATCAGATTAATTCTGAACTTTTCTTTCTTTTGAAATAATTAAGAAAATATTTCTGCTTCTTGCGTTCTTAAGGTATTTAATCTTTTCACGGCCATGTTTGTTCTCATTTACATGTTATATTATCCCTATTCTGTGTTTCCTTGAATCCTTGATTTATGCAGTTCTCTATCCCAGCTAACAGAAGCCAGCTACTGATTGAATATACTAGCTCCTTGCCCATTATCATTCATCGTGAACATGGGGGTTTTTCCTATCAATTGTAAATCCTGTCTATAGTGCAGAAAAAAAAATGAAACTGGGCTTTATCTTTATGGCTTTGTGAACCCTGCATTCTCTCATAATGCATTTGTAAACCATTTTCTGTAAGAATTTGGTTTAGGGCAATCAAAAAAGAACCAGCTCCATAGGTTAGACAGGGGTTCAGATTCAATTAAATCAGCCCTGTAGGAACTGATTCCCCGAGTACACTGCAAAGCAGAGCACTGGGATTGTTTGGAACCAGAGTTGTGAAAATCCTTATGTGGTCCTGAATTTTTCAAACATATAATCTGAGATTCTTTAGCTTATCCAATCTTGAAAAAAGAATTGTTCCATGAGATAGCTTAACCATCAAAGACAGTTGTAACTGTACTGTGTGAGTACCACTGTTTAATATTGAATGCTGTTTGCAGTCCTAAACATGTCTATATGACTCACAAATTTGTACTCCAAATTGTAAAGACTAAGCAAAAAGATCTTGTATTAAATTTTCATCTGCCTCAGTTATAGCCAATAATTTAGGTAATCATGAAAAACCACTGTGGAAATGAATAAATGCACCGAGCTCACCAGACAGTTCCATTTTGCCCAGCCATTAAAAGGGACACAGCTCTGCCTCCTGATATTAATGAAAGGGGCACTATTTTTAGTAGCACTGATTATTTTCTTAACTGGCATTAAGTAAGGTGTTCTCACCACCCATGTTTGCTCCAGGTCTTTTCTCAAGAGATTAACAAAGCTTGACGAGACACTTCACTCTAAATAAGAGAGGGAACTATTTAGAAGTAATTTTTCTGTTTTAAAGCTTAACTTTTCATCACATTAAGACCTTCTTACTATGATTTTTACTCCAACATTTACAGTATTTTTATTTTGTTTTCCTTTATTACTTCTGAGACTACTTTACTATACTGATTTTTTAGTGGTTTGAAATACTCTCTCACTTAGCTTCATTGCAGATTTTGGTCTTCAAGTATTGTCTTTAATTTCAGTTCTTGTGGGGGTATATCTCTTTGTTCTATTATGCATTCTATATTTTTTTTTCAGTCTTTTCCCACAATAGTTGTAAGATATTATAGACAACTCTTAAATATTTTTCTGAAATATGGATTTTATATTTCAGAAGCTTAAAGTAACATTTTGGTATGTTTACTGAAAGGTTAAGTTTCTTAAATTAGGCTTCAAATAAAATTCTAAGGAATATAATGGCAAAACTCTTACTGACTCAATGAAAATATGATTTTATATCCAAACATCTAGTAGATTGCATATAATATCTAGGAGAAGAAAATTGCTGTAATACTGTTTGGTTTTATTGCTACGCATTGTGCTTTATATCTAGAGACTGACCTGAAAACCCATCAGTCCAATATCACTTCTCCTCTCTCTCCAGTACTTTCTTGTTACCTGAAATGCATTTTTAAAATCTTTTCAATCATTTAATCTTTTCCATAGCTACCAATTTTATCTCTTTTTAATCTGTCAGCAAAACTTAAGTCAAACTTCGTTTCTCTCTTTTCTGTAATTTATTCTACCCTTCATCTGCACCAGAGATATTTTCAGTTATCTCATCTAGCTTTAGAGTATTGTGAATAGCAACCATAATATTTTCTTGTAGTGCAGTTATTACTGCATTTTCTTTTTTGGTGCTTTGTTTGTTTGGATTTTTTAAAATTCTTTGCTACCTTAAAAAGTACACCATGAAACTTCCTACCATCCCCATCAGGAATTCTTCCATTTTCTCCATAGATTCTTTTCTCCATTCATTATGTCAGACCACTCCAGTATTTATCCTGCTTTCAGGGAACTCACTGCCCAAAAATTCGGAATTAAAAGACCAGGGACAAAGTGTCCGTTTATTCTTATGTTTCAAAACACCTGAAATGTTTGGTAGCTTTGCAAGAAATTGGGACAAGAGTAATATATTAATATTTTCATCAGAAACTGTAGTTCTTCACAGAAAATAGAGCCAAATTGTACTTGATGTGTGATAATGCTTATTGTGCCTTCTTGTCCATGTGAATAGTCCCCATTTTCAAAATCACTGTACAGGCTGCTTACTCTCCTTTCAATTTACTTGAAGGAAAATTTTCAGGGAGAAAATTTTATATAAGAGATTACAGATTGTTTTTCTTCTTATAGCACCAAAGAATGTGGTTTTCTGTCATTGTTCTGTTTCCATTGTAATGATAGGAATTTTTTCTACCACAATACTGCATATTATTTTATTAATCTTCTTTCTTCCCTTCCTTAGAACATCTATTTTTTTTCCTGTAAATGTGCTTCTCAAGCTTTTATTTTGCAAACCACACATCTGGTCATCTTTCTTTTCAGTTGTGTCTAAAAGCAGCCATATGTCATCAGCAACTCTCTCATGTATATTGAACTTCCTTAGCACATCAGCTTGTCTCCTTGAATGTGTTACCTGATGTCTTTAAAGTGGCAAAACACAGAAAAGTGGGTCCTCCTAGTCTCTTGTTCATCAGACAAGTAAGATTGAGGAATATGGTAGAGACAGGAATATGGTATTTATGCCCACATTCCATATCTATTCTATCTCTGCTTTTTAATTTCTCCTTGCCATGGTTCAACTAGCAGAATGTGGCTTAGATCAGTTCTCCACTATCCAGCAGTTAAGTATGGCTATCCTTTATTGACAGGGAGGAACTGAGTGCTCGTGTGTGTTTTGTTGTGATTCTCCAGCTCAATCAGTCTGTCCAGGTGCTGAATTAGGTGTCCACTGTTTTTAACATGAGTGGTCTTCTCTGGGAATTAACTGAGGTATAACAACAGCCTTTCTGCTCAGAATGTAGGCATAAGTGCTTGAGAACCATTACAATGTGTCTGGCAGCGTGTATGTAAATACCAGAGAAGGATAATTATTCTAAAACATCTACATCGAACGGGTAAGCTTTAATTAAAGTTTGAAAGGCTTTTGGTTCAGGAGATGCATTCAATCTTTTCTAAAAGCATGTTTAGTAATCTTGGTTCTGTGGTACTATATGTGAAGTCTCTCTTCTCTTTCACCATTCTCTCATCTCCTTCAACATTGCATAGTTAAGACATTAAAAAGGTTTTAGTGTGATGAGATGGGTGATTTCTTAGGTAACTAGGACCATGATTTAAATGTAGACCTACCAATGCATAGTCTGTCAGGGGAATGGGCTCACAGCATTTTCTGTTGCTGTTGGATGTTGAAAATTCAGGAATGCAAGTTTTTTCCTGCTTCCTAAAAGGGTTGCACTCTCACAAAAATGCAGAAGTGCACCCATTTTGGAGCTCAGTTCATTGTCTGAAACTTGGCTTGACCATCTCCACACAGAGGACCCAGTGTCTTGTGGTACTGCTATTTGACCATCCAGTAGCACTGAAGAGTTCATGAGATACCCATGGTTACCTTGGCAATAAAGTGATGAGACAGTCTCAGTAGAATGAGAATTTTTAGAGGTGATGAGATTTTCAAAGCTCTTTTTTTTTTATGACCGTTAACTCATTTGTTACTGAGATTAACATTTAAACAGACAATTAAGGAATGCTTTTAATAGGCTAAAAAAAAGTTAAAGGATGTCAGTGTATTCTTTAATCCTGCCTTTTGAAACAGTCCCTAGCAGTTTGTACTCATTATGCTTTTTAAGGGTGAATAATTTAGATTCTCCTTATTAGAAACTCCCTCTGTGTTCCTTCATCTGAATATAGCTTTCTAAATAAGAAAATAAAATAATCTTATATTAAATTCTATAACCTGTATCTCTGTCTGATGAAAAATATTACCTGCACACATATAAACTCCCAAGTCTACTACCAAATCCAACCATACTGGGCATAATTGTAATTTAATTTATTGGAAGCAAATTGACCACATTTACACAGAAAAAAACCAACCCAAAACCACTTTAAATTACACAGGACAATGCTGAAAAGCCATCATTAAACATCTTGAAATCTTGCCTTCACATTTGTGCATTTGGCAGGGTTTGGGTCATGAATTCCCAGCCCTTGGATGTTCAGAGCAAAAGGAGCCCTGTGGTACCCTGCTTCAGTACATACCTGTGCATCTAAGGCTATAATGACCCTTGCCTGCAAAAGATTTACAAAGCAGGTAAAGCTCCTAATTTATCTCAGGTACTTGCATGATGATGAAGTGACTTATCATCTTTGAAACCATATCAGAACATGTATTCCTACCAGAAAGTTTAGCCACTGCAGGGGTGACTGGACTGGCATCCAGCAGAGCATAGACTAAACTATAACTTTTACTAAGATAATATGGAAACCGACAACAAATTATTACTTGTGGTCTTTTTCCAGTTTTCAAGTGCAAACATACCAAAGTTTATTTTAAATCTAAGCCAGTCAGACATTTAGTAATACAGATCAAAGCAGAAATGAAGGCCTCCCATGCTTATTATTTCAATATGATGTCTGTTCTAATAAAGTGTAAGAATGCCTGTGATAGACTAACTAGTAGGAATTTTCTGGTTCTGTAGTTTAGCCTTAAATATATACATGTATTTGTAAATTAACCAGAAACACATTGTCGTGGTTTCAGTTCCTCAGAAAGCTGATTGTTTTCAATCCTTTCTTTAATCTTAGAAATATGGTGGCAGTCTGCCAGCACACTTTCAGATAAACAGTCCACTTCACATTTAAAAGCTGTAGAATCACTGATGTTGAAGGGGGAGAAAAATCAACAGAAAACAACACCAGTTCTCTCTCTTCCCCAAAATGTAGAACATTATTTAAATAAGTTAGAGTTGTTGTGCTATTGTCCCTCACTCTTAATTAGAAATAATAAAAGCCATCTGTGCAAGGTGAATTTTGATAAGATCTGGGCTTTTAAGTGTTTGTTGATCTTGTGTGTACCAATTTTCAAATGTCTTAATAGCTCCAGGATGGCTATCACACTGAGTAGGCTCAGTGATTTCCATCAAGCTCTGTGCTGTTGAATGCAGTTCACTTTATGCGTGGTTATATTTTGACTGAAATTTTAAAAACATACTATTCCTTACAGTACAATAAGTATTTAACTGGATGGAACTGTTTCCATTTGGAAGAGGTTGGTGTTTTTTTTTTTTTTCCTCTTCATAACAGCAGCTCCTCGCAGTTTGGGATTAAACACAATTAAAGTGAGGAGTTGTTTTACATGAATCGCATACTGGACAGCAGTTCTGTGGCTGCTTTCCAAAGGTGGAATTTTCTAGTCTCATTTTACCCATTTTGGGGGGCCCACATTCAGGATAAAGAACCCACCCATCAACCCAGAAGGGGAAGGCTCAGAAGTGATTATCTCGAAGCCTGGAAATGGAAGACAGGATTTCTTTTCTTTCAACCTGTGTTTTCAGTCAATTAAAATTTGTACTCAGGGCTTTTCGGTTTGAAGCCACCCCTGTGTCTGTGATGAGCAATCCTTCTTGTTTGTGCAGTCATTCATTATCTCCATTACCAAGAGGAGAATAGAGGACAATTACATTGTTTGGACGAATCAGAGTGTTAGGAGGAATATTTATCATGGTGGCAGAGTGCAGCACCTGACAGCGCACGATTGATGGCCAGGAATGAGTGTGAGTGGCCAAAGCAGTCTCATATGATGCAAATTACTGACTGTGGATTCCAATTTATCCTGTTCATTTTTCTTGCCTTTGCTGAAGACTATTAGTGGTTTTTGAAGCAGTGAAGGGGTCATTACTAATGTGGGCTAGAAGCAGGAGGGGGAAGGAGGGGAAAAGCCTTCTGTAATTACACAGCCTTCAAGAAAAGGCTGCAGGCCTAGCCAAAAAAGTGTCAACACTTAGCAATCAGAAAAATTTATTTTTTTTTATCCTTAACCCATATTAACTCAACATTATCATCTTTCTTTGTTAATATTTGCAGAATATTAAAAGCTTGACTTCTATATTAATACAGGTCTGTTTAACCCTTTTTGCTGTGAAGTGATGTTGCTTTGCTTAATGTCAATTTGTCAATGGCATTAAACAGTGCCTGCTTTTAAAAGTGTAGATAATGGAAAATTAAATATTCAGTCTTCTTAAAAAACTAATTCTAGATGACTGATTATTTCTTTTACAGAATAGTAGGCAGGGCAATGGAAACATATGACAAAAAATTATTGAACTAGAGGTGCAAAAGGTTTCTGTGTTAAAATGTAATGTCAGTCCAGGAGAAAATCAATTTTATTTGGGGTGTTTATCTGGTGTGATCTGTAAGCAGTATCAAAACCCCCTGAAAGTTTCATTTTGCTGTATAATGAATGATGTGCATTTAAAACATATGCATATTTAATTTAATGCCTATTCAAACCCTACTTAGTCAGCTCTCTGGGGGTTATACATGAATTAATGATCTCCAAAAGCTTCTCCTAGCTATCACGATAGAGCATATTGATTATGTGCATAGTAGGTGTATAAGGTTTCCCCAAAAAGCTCTTTGTGAAGGAAAGGGAGAGGCAAACAAGCAGGCAGGTTTAATTCTGTTTATTTTATTCATCTGAAAGTCAAACTTGAAGCCATGAACTATGATTTTCCCCTCTAAGTCATAGGTAAGCATCGAGTAATCCACTCCTTGCCCCATAAAAGGTTCAACACATATATTGGCAATAAACCCAAGAGTAATTGAATTGGTTGTCATGACTCCTAAGAACCAGTGCTGAACATATTGTTCCTACAAGT